>NC_135784.1:62491166-62791166 GCF_051106095.1 Pogona vitticeps
AATAACTTAAAATGAGTTTTGATGATACTGAAAAAAGAAAATGCCAGAGCAAGACCGCAGTTGAATATGTAAAAGAAAAAATATCACAAATACAGAAGACTACACAGCTTTAACATTGACAGTGAAGAAACTGAAATAGTTAGAATATGTATCCCTTGGTTCAATCATCAATCCAAAGGGAGACTGCAGCCAAGAAATCAGAAGTCTGAGATTAGGAAGGGCAGCAATAAAGGAATTAGAAATATAATCAAGTGTAAGGATGTGTTGCTGGAGACCAAGGCCAAGATAATTCACATTCTTGTATTCTCAAACACTATGTATGGGTGTGAAATCTAGATAGTAAAGGTAGCTAACAGGAAACAACTGATTTGTTTGAAATGTGCTGGAATAGAGCTTTGCAGATACCCTGGACGGCCTGAAAGATGAACAAGTGGCTCCTAGAGCAAATGAAGCCTGAATTATCTCTGGAGGCAAAACTGATGAAACTGAGCCGGTCTGACTTTGAGCACATCATAAGAAAGCAGGACTATTTGGAAAAGACAATAAGAATAGTTGAAAGCAGCAGGAAAAGGGGAAGACAAAGTATGAGACGAATTGACTCCATAAAGGCTTGAGTTCACAAGAGCTGAACAGGACTGTGGAGGACAGGATATTTTGGAGATCACTCATTCATAGGGCTGCCATAAGTCAGAGGAGACTTGACAGCATGTAACAACAAAAGAATAGTTTACTGACTTAAAAATGAATTCCTTCTCTTGTCAATGAAATCCACAGTCAAATTGAACTAGATAAGGAAGGATTGCATAAGCAGGTACAGGTTCAACATGTATCTAAAAATTAAAAAAAGTTAGAGCATGTCAAATTGCTGAAGGAAAGATATTTCAGGTGCCACAATGCTTAATATGTCCCTTTCCAAACAAGTGGAGAGTGGACTGCAGGATAAAGTGGCACCACCAGGAGAAGAGAAGATTCAGGTAACAAGGACACCCTATAACAAAAAAATAAAAAACAAGAGTCTCAGAATAAAAGTAAGAAATTAAAATACAACAGTAATACAATAAAAATGCAAGATTTTTAAAACACAATGTTAAAAGACCAATTAAGATCAAAAACAAGTGAAGGGAAACAGCTAGCAGAGCATTATATACCATCAGCGTTCAAAACTACAACATGATTTAAAAGAGTTGAAAAGATAAAAGAGTCTATACTAAAAAGACAATAAATTAGACACTAGCAGGCTTCCTGGCAGGGCAGTCTGAAGCCACAATCTAACCACGGAGAAAGCCCTTTTGACTTTGTTTTTTTCTCTTTCCAAGCACAAAAATTGGGTCCAACATATTTTATTCAAAGCTCCTCCAGATGTCACAAATAGGTATATGACAACTGGGAAGTTGCAGAGAAACTACAAGAAGAAGCAGAATATGGAGGGGGAGGAAGTGGAAACGCTACTGTCTTTACTTTGCCTTGCTCATCAACTCCTAGAATAGCTTCAGCTCTGAAGAAAGTGGATAGGTGTGCCTGCACACCCCCCTGTGGACCTCAAATGCTAGCTCTGAAGTGACTGGCAATTTGGTATTTTGAATACCTCAGATGTGAAAGTTTGGGATGTTGTTGGAGTGCCCCTGTATAATATAATAAGTCAAGTTACGAATTTTTATTTCACCTGAGTGTGCAACGTCTGCATGGCACAAGCAATAAAACCAGGGAGTCTGCAACCATAGTTTCCCGTTTCAGCCTACCCAGATGAAAGGTTATACAAGCCAGGGCAATAAACCTAGTTTGTTTTGAAGCAGGAAAAATAGTTTTCCAGTTAGATGAAACAAGAAGTGCTAGTAGACTAGAGATATTGTAGTTTAATTGTAGCCTGCACAAAAAGGACATGTGCATAAGCAAAACTCGTATTCATACTTCCTATCTTACTAAACTGAGATTATTCATAGTGGGCTCTCCCTCCCTTTCCCCATCACTTCGAAAAGCTAAAAGCAATGTGCATCACTGATAGGTTTCTTCCTGAGACCATGTGGTGAATCAAATACCTAGATGCCATTGTCTGTCAGTTATGAGGTTAAAATAGAGTGGCAAGCCCATTCTTTTTATATTTGTTCCAAGTATGTCACAATTTGCTCTGTGGGGCATACTCTCAACCAAATGGGCATAGGTTTGCCAGCATTGTTCCACCTGGGTAACACAGTTCTTCTTCATATGGTTTGGGCTAAAATGAAATGTTGTCAAGGAAAAATAAATAAGTGGGTTAGTTTGTCCAATTTCATTTTGGCAAAGGTAATAGTTTATTCCACTAAAGTGGTGCTTTTAAGTTCCCATAATAAGATTCTCCATCTGCCAGGCACAAGACTGATTGTGGTCCCTGGAATTCCCTGGGGTTCTCATTCCCATAATGGTTCCTAATTAATTTCATTGTGATGAGAGGCGGCAGGTGCAATCTGCAGCTTGCTAAATTCTTAGTCTAATTAATGACCAGTGGAGGTTGTGGCAGTACAAAGATTTGAACTATGTTTTTGTTTTTTTACAGTTTCTAGGGACATAGGCTTCCTTCCTATGCAGAAGCCATGAGAGAAAATAGTTTCCCTTGTTGTGATATAGGCCATAATTTAATTCTGTGGGCAAAGAATGTGATCCTATGCACATGTATCAGTATGTAAGCACACAGAGTGAAGTGGGACTTCTAAGAGTACGTGATCCGAGGAGTGGTAGACATGGCCTTGGTCTGACTTAACCATCAAAACAACCATGCAAAGTAAGTAGGGGTTGACTGGTCCAATGGTCATCCAACAATTTTCATAGTTGGTTGAATGGCTATTCAAACCTAGGTTTCCTCAGCCATATTTAAGTATTGAACCATTACATCAAAGCAAAGCGTGCTGCTTATATACCGCCCCATAGCACTTCAGGCACTCTCTGGGTGGTTTACAAGTTAATTATGCAGGCTACACATTGCTCCCCCACCCCTAGCAAGCTGGGTGCTCATTTTACCAACCTCGGAAGGATAGAAGGCTGAGTCAACCTGGAGCCGGCTACCTGGAATTGAACCCCAGGTCGTGAGCACAATTTTGGCTGCAGTACAGAGGTCTAACCACTGCGCCACGAGGCTCTTTAACCACTGTGCTCACATTGGCTCTTTTCATGAAAGATACTCTAGAGCAGGGAAAAATCAAGATGTACATATTTACACGTGTGTGTGTGTGTGTGTGCGTGCGTGCGTGCGCACGTGTGTGTGTGTAACATGTGACTGTGTTTAAGAGACAACTTTACTTTCATTTTGTTCAACAAGCTGCAAATGTGAAACCTTCCCACAGCAAGATTTCTCTTTTTCTGCCACAGTCTCCTCTCTCAATACTTTAATGCATGCAGTTCCATAAGTTTGTGGTTACTTGTCATTGTGGCTACACAACTGCCTCTAGGTGCAGTGTTTGCTTCTCTGAATTACATTGGTGGAGTGCAACTCTGAGAAGGAACTGTTGCCCTCATGTCTTGCTTGGTGGCTTCTATTAGGAACCTGGCTGGCTGTTGTAGAAACCTAGTGCTGGACTGGAGGTAATCCTGCATTGGGAGTACCTCTTCTGTTTCTACTTTGTCCTGAGTAGTGTTAAATTTATCTTGCTCTCTTCAGTTATTTTGCTTGGTTAATTTCTTCTTGGCTAATCTGTTCAAGTCAAGCAAATTGCAAGGGCTGCAGATTCTATGCAGTCAACCTTTCTAAGGAAACCTTCCTTTAATTATAAACACACTTTTTTAAAAAAATAACTGTATCCATATCCCAAGGGGGACCTGTAGGTGACATGAGTGTAGATCATAGCAAGCATTCTTGCTGTCGTTTTGAAGTGGGGAATAACACTTTAGGTTAGTGTGGATAAACAGGCAAAATATGTGCACTGAAATGACACATAATAGTTCTGTGGAAATCTTATGACTTGGAGCCGAGCGAATTTGCTCCCAGTTCTCAGAGGTAATTTGAATACTTTAACTCAAAAGCATAATGTCAATGAGGAAATCCAGAGAGATGGCCTTATCCTCTTGTCTCTCATTATAACTCTCTTCCTCATTGTCATTACGTGTGACATTTGTAACTGCCTTCTGTTTCCAGTAGACTAGCTTCTTCCACCTCCATCTTTTTCTTGCAGGATCATGCATCTGTACAGGCAACGGCTGCCATGTCCATGTCGGCTGCCTAGTGGTATAGTATTTTTCAACACTTTTCATGCCCATCTGCCTTACGTTGTTTTCTGCCTGTGTACCACATATGCATGTTTAATTTCTGCCTTCTGACAAAGTGAGTGGTGATGTTGTTGATGCTGTGAAGGCTTTTCAGCAGCACATAGAGGGCAAATAGAAGAACAGCAGGAACTGCCCACAGTGAGACAATTTGCCCGAACACCAGAATCAAACACATTTCCTCTCCACTGCCTTCATGGTATACATCTCAAACCTCACTGTCATGATTGTAATCTGTTTGCCATTCGGTTTCCAGCCTCCCACTCCAATCCACCCTTCAAAGCAGTAGCCCATCACTATTGTGTGGCCGGTGTCACTGTAGCAGCGAGAACGAGGTGGGCTCTGCTATCTCTGATGCTCTCTCCAGACTTGCCAGTCCCTTGCCATGGCATTGAGCCAGAATGGACGGGAACTGATGTGTTTGTAACTGCAGCTGGGAAAGACAGTGCATTTGTTCACAATCCTTTTACTAAATTCCAAACCATTGCTTGTACCCCTGGCTGGCCCACTGACAGGATGCTGTTGATGCATAAGAGAGAGCACTTGACACTCAGAGAAGATGGGAGATTAGACCATACTGGGAACCAGAAATGTGAATGAGAGCACTGAAGATACAAGAAGTGGAATAAGATGCCTGCAGTAGCTCCTCCTTCGATGGTAAAAATGAACATGCCCAGTCCTGTGCCAATCCATGCTGAATTGCTGTGAGAGGGAAATATATTGGTAGAAAGATGGGTAGGAATAACATATAGCAGTTCTTCTTACTGCCTTTATTGTGGGAAGGAAAAACCCCATTTGCTCACAGGCAAGTAGGGATAGGACATCAGTACTGTATAAGATCTGTGTCACCTGAAGTGAGGAGTCACCAACAAATGATTTCCCATTCAAAATGTCTACCAGAAGTGTGATAGATGCCTTTTATGGTTTCCCACAGTGTATGTAAGTTACATGAATTTTGCCAGGCATATTTACACTTGAGGAAGAGAGAGCTGAAACGGAAAACCTGCTTTTTCTGTTTGACTAGAAGCATGTGCATTTTTCTGCCTTCACACGTTGACACCCAGAACGCCTGGAAAGAAGCCATTGAAGAGGCCCATCTTGTGCGTTGAGCAGTGTTGGGTTTGTTGCTGGCCTCCCTAGAATGATTTTGTTTGGTTTGTTTGAGCAGCTAACTCAACGAAGAGGTTTTTGTACCTTTATTGTGCAAGGCCCAGGACTTTGGCCTTGGCCGCAAATATCGTCTCTGTGAAGCATAATGCATGTATGCATTTCACAGTCCTTTGGGTGCAGTTCTGGAGGCTTGACTGGAGTTTTCTGGCCTATCACTGTTTTTCTGCAGCAAGGAATTTTCCCCATCGAGACTGACTCTTTTCTGCCTTCCACCCCTCCCATGTGGGATCTTGGGATGGCACTTCACAAGATGGGCACATGTTGGCATGTGGGCTGCCCGCGATTAGATTATTCTCCCACGGAAGGATAATTATGTTTATGTGTGTCCCACAAAAATAATTCCAACAATGCACTGTTTTTTAATTTTGCATGTCCTCTGCAATGTAGAGTTGTCCTTTACCTTAGTTATGTTATGGGTCATTAAACTAACATTTGCTTTCCCTCTTTTGCCACCAGCTCAGAAAAGATACAGGGCTCCTGGGAATTTGGGTGTGCGAGAGTCTCTGTGGGGTGCCTGCTCTTTCACTGCTTGGTTTGTGCCAGAGGAATGCTGACCTCTTGCCTATGTTTTCTGCAGTTCTAATTAGAAGTGATTGCTCTGCTGGGCTTCCTAATCCTGCATTCACAATGTTCTGCTCATGAATAAGAGACTGGTGGTGAAAGTAGTGTGTGTGTGGGGGGGGGTTAGATATAGGGGAGCAGGACTCATTTCCTATAGGGGAAGCATCAGGGTCAGATGCTTAGGAATAACCAGTGGGAGATGGACAAAAGAATGCTGAGCTGAGAATCCCACTTTCTGTACTCAGTTGAAGCCAAGGAGATTGTGCCTGCCATGGGGAAGACCGGCTATCCTATGTGCAATAGCAGACCTACATTTTTTGGGGTCCTGAAGCTTGAACGGTTACAAGGAGGCTCCTTTGCAGCCAGCAACAAGATCTCAGTAACCACTGTTATCTTATTCAGTGGGGTTGTTCCCTTGACAGATGACCACAATTTTTTTTTTTTAAAAAAAATGTGGACTAAAGTTGTTTCTCAGGCGTCTCTGGGATTAGGGGCTCTGAAGCTTAAACTTCATTAGTTTCATAGTAGAACTGCCCCTGCCTATCCGTGTGTGCTGTCTGCACTTTGATGCCGTGAGTGGCTTCAAGCCTGGGTCATCACAATCCTCCATTTTATTCCCCAAAAAGTGGCGACGGCTCTATTTGATGCAAAAACTCTTTGTTTTCTAACAACGGAGAACTATGAACAAATAATCTCCGTAGGGCCTACAGATTCCTCTGTTACATTTTGTTTAATGTAATGGTCCTTTGACTCTGGTGTAGGAAAAGAGTTCATCAATGGGGGTTCACTCCAAAATGTTCGCAATCGGTCGGCTTCCGCGTCGGGTTCCGCAGGTTGGGGCACGTGATGCCACAACGGGGATGTCGAGCCCACTCTCCTTCTGTGGGTGTCATGGGTTGATTTATTGATGTCTGTCTGGCCCCTTTCTTCCAAGGAGCTTCTCCTTTTGGGTGTACTTACACAGTCCATTCTATTGGCTCAACCTCACCCGGTTGTACCGCTATCCCTTCTTTCACCTTTCCCCGATCTTCTCCTCTCCCTTTCTCCTTTTTATCCTCCAGTGGATTAGTAATATGATATTGCTGCCTTCTCTCTATTTCTTCAATAAGCAACTTCATCTTGAGTTGCTCCCGAGTCCAGGGATCCTCCATTTCTAACCATCCCCATCTCAAAAGTATATCTTCCTCTTTCCCATCATCTTTTTTCTTTTCCTTCTCCTCTCGTTCTACTTCTTCCTCCCAATCCACCTCTCCTTTTATCCCTTCCTCCACCTCCATCACAAGATACCCTTGGATCCTCCCCCTTCTTCCTCTCCTCTTTTTCTTCTTTCCCGCCATAATTGCTTTGGTGCAAGAATTGTGCAAACACAGAGTTGTTGGACGCTACACTATTTCTGTGTCAAAACAAATGGTTCATCATATCTAGGTTCTGATGGCAGAAAGAAATGCAACACTTCATGATGGCAGAAAGTTTGTGCCAGCTCACAAATTTTATCTAGCCAAACTATCATGTGCTTTTTTAAAAAAACAGGCACTGGGAGAGGGTGGCTAAGCCTCTGTCAGTCCTGACAGCCTGTTTTTGTCTTTTCCCTGTGATCAAAGGGGAGGGAGGTGTTTGCAAGCAACTACCCGGTTTTCACAAAGCCAGTTTTTTTCCTTTGCTGCTTTAACTTTTCTAAGTGCTCCTCCTTTGCTGTGCAAGTTGGAATTGAAAAGAATCTTCCCACTTCTGTTTTCATTCTTTGCAAAAGAGCACAGATAATAGCAGAGGGAAAACAATGGTAGGAGGGCAAAAAGTTTGTTTTTAGCACTTATTCTGGATCAGTCCTTCAACCTCCTTTCAGCAAGAACATAATTGTTGTTTTGCTTGATCCCCCTAAAGGGCTGTGTTACTGCAGAGAGAGTCTATTGGAAAATGCTCATCAGACACTACTTTGAAGATCACAAGAGGGATGTCATCAAACATTGACTTTTTTTTTAATATGAAGGTTTGAATTTTTGCTATTCTTCTGTGTAATAATCAATGACAGATCTAGCCTCTGCGTAACCTTACCTAATCCTTTTAAAAAGCCATCTAAACATTTTGTGGCAATGAATTCCATAAGCCAATTATGAATCTTCCTTCCATTTGGACTGAACCCATTGCCAGCCACTTCCACCAAATGCTGCTCTCATTCTTGATGAACGGTTCGCAGTGTTCACAAGAGTAAGTCCCATTCTGCTTTGGCCCTGCCTTTCTTCAGGCATCTCTCAGTATCCCTGCCTGCCTTTCCTATCAGTAGGAAGGGAACACAATAGCAGATGCTTTTCTTAGCTCATCATTGTTCTCTTGTCACATGTAATTATCAATAAATGACCATTTTTGACCCAACTCCCTGTTTTATTTAAGTGACATCTGCTACAGAACAAACAGTAGGAAATAAGTCGAGCGGGGTGGGGGGACTGTCCAGGCTGGATATAAACAGAAGCAGGTTAGTAGGGGTCCTGCCTCCTCCTTTACAACATTGTCTCTTATGGCTTGTTCTGAGGTAGGCATTTCATCTCAGGCCACAGACCCTGAGGTGCCACAGAGAGGAAGCAGCTGCTAGTCACTAAGCTATGTTCAGTTACAGTAGTCAGGATCTGTGACCTGAAGTGAAGTGCCACAGAAGCAGAGTATCCTCCACAGCACACATACACTGTGGCAGTCGATTCCAGCAGCTGCCTCAGCCATTCCTCAGGCATGTAGACAGGAGACAGCAAGCGGTCCAAACTCTGAATGGACAAGCTTCAGTCTCCATTTTCTTTCACTTTCATTAAAGCTGCTGTCCCTGAGGAGGCCAGTCAGGAAACAAGCGCCTTCATCTCCTGCCCTTCCTTTCTGTCTGTATTCTGAACCTTTTCTGTTATGTTCTATAATCTCATTGGAGCAGGAATTTGCCAGAGGATAGGGTTGTATTTTCTTTTAAAAAGCTCTTGAAGGAAATTATTTCTGAGATTTATTCAAAACGGTTGATTACACTGGCTGTTGTGATCTTGTTAAGGTTCATAGGTTGAAATAGTGCAGTCTTCCTGGGTTCTTATAAAATGTTGAAAAGAAATATCTCAAATTACCCTTTTTGTACAGCACTGATGCTCACTGAGTCATTTTTATGGCACTCTTCACAAAACATTGCATTCCTCTTTTGCCTGCCTCCTTGGCCCCACAGGTTATGACAGTTTTTTTTAAATGGTATTAAAATTTGTTTTGTAGCGTCATTAGTTTGCAGCAGCATTTTTCCCCTTCAAAACTTGGCAAGAATGTGCATTATCTACTTGAGTCTCATGATTATTCAGAGTAGCTGTAGGTATTGCGTTAATCTAATACTATGTAAATGTTTGGATTCATGTTAAAAGCTGCTGTCCCTGAACAGCTGAAGGTTCATAAACTGAACCTTTCTAATATATTCTGCTTGGTTTGTTATATATATTTAAAAAGCATGAAATATAATATCAAAATAAACAAATAATTATATTAAAAACCACAATTTAAAAACTTGAAAACATACCTCAGTCAGTAAATCCAGCAGTCCATAATGCCCCAACTGGTTCAAAGCTTGCTTGAAAAGGAAGGCCTTTGCCTGTCAACAGAAGGACAAGAGGGAGGGGGTCGAATCTGAATTTCTTTAAGAATACATTAATAGAGAGGTGATGATGATCCCAGGTTTGAACATTTTTACACTGCTCAGAGCATTCTTTTCAAATAACTGATTCTTGCCTAGCTAGGTATTTCAACAAAATTACACTGAATTTTGTTTATTTTGTTCTCTATACATACATTTGCAGTAAGCAACAGAAAGTACAAGGCACAGAGCATTTCACAGAGTGATTAAACATTATGTCTTATTTACTCATTTATTTTATTTGTATTCCATCTTTCTCTCAATGCTGTGTCCCAAGGCTGTTATCTAGCCACCGTCTAGTCCCCTTTTTTTTGCAATATGGTGAACTGTAGTGTATTAAATTATAGTAATAATGTCTAATTGTGATAATATTTGTGCATACCTAATTAAATTAGCATATGCAATTTAATGCAAGGATATCCTTTTTTAAAAAACAAAAATAAAGAATGTTCTCCCTTTTGGCAATTAAGCAGTGGCCACCCTATTTTGAATTGTGCGCAGGAGCAGATCAGCAGCCAGTGAAGCTGTTTGAATTGAAGGGTTGTAGGCTTTGAAGATAAAGCTGTGTTAGTCTGTGCTAATATATCAGGCAAAAGAAAGAAAGAAAGAAAGAAAGAAAGAAGGAAAGAAAGAAAGAAAGAAAGAAAGAAAGAAAGAAAGAGAGTCGTAGGCTCTGTGCAAACAGCACTAGTCAGTAATCTGGCTGTAGCATTTTGAACCAGCTGAAGTTCCTAAACAGTCCTCAAAGGCAGACCCATGTAGAGTGTGGCAGGATGTAACTAAGACAATCTGTCAGTGCAGCCAGCTCAGATATCTTAAGAAAATGACACAGCTGGTACTCTTGTTTCAACCATGCAAATGAATTCCTCTATATCCAGTCCATGTATCCAGACTCAGGGCTCAACCCAGGAGCTTATTGAAGCTGCAGAAATGACTTTTCAAGGGGAGTGGAAGCCCATCCAGTACTGTCTGAAGCCTCCATCCCTATCTGCCTTTCAATCGACCAGGGTCACCTCTTTCTTATCTGGATCAAGTCTCAGTTTGTTCACCCTTGTCCAGTCCATTGCTGTCTTCAGACAGTGGCTTAGGACCCAAAAAAGCTAGGGCCATTGATTTCATAGCCTTAAGTGAAAGACATAAATGGCAGTTGTAGTGTATGCTTGCGCAAGTGAAGTGGGTAATTGTTGACATTTAGAGAAACAACCCTAAAAGAAAAAAATGTAAGTTGTTGGGTAAGAAGTTGAAATCCAGGGCTTCCAATGTTGCTTCCTCAGAAATGCCACTTGTTCTACTGACAGAGCCATCTAGGAAGAACTAAAGGGTTTCAACATACAGTACGTACAAAGTGTTGGGCAGAGCAATTCGGCTTTGCTTACCACTAAAGAGAACAGTAGTCTGCTTAATAGTAATACACCTTCAATAAACATTTGGAGAATGTTGTGCATAAGGAGCTGTAACCTAGATTTGTACCGGTGGGGAGATTAGAAACCATCTGAAAGCAGATGTTTTCTAGGCTCCCAGCGGGGCTGGGTATTTCTGTTTCTCAGGAGATAGAAGGTGAAAGTGGTCAGATCTCCCTCTAAGAGGGCAACTCCTTGTCCTCATTTTAAGGTTTGGAAAGGGGATTGCTCTGTTCAACCCATTGGCATATGGTCAAATAAGGTTTCTTGGCCAGCTGCTTCTTCTGCGTTCAATACATCTTCTTAACATATCTCTGTATAGCTGTAGGTAGTGTTAAGTGTCACTGTGGTATGTATGTTTTCTTAGCTAAGTGTTTACTATGGGAGCCCTTTGTTGAAGGGTTTCATTGGTACTGTACTCTGAAAACCTTATTTTATTTTATTTTATTTACAGTTGGTTATATTGGAAACAAAGAAAAGGTAAGAGAAGCTAAGTCTTACTGAGTGCTACAGGAGATCTGGTTCCAGCCGTCTAGGCTAAGAATCTTATGTTTGTCAGGCAGAAAGGAACAATCAGTACTGTAGATAGCATAAGTACTGTTTGGATTTTTGTTCAGGAACACTTAGAAGACAGAAGCATCTAGTATCTTTAAAAAGCCAGTATTCTACTTGAACAAAGATGGATGGGAAGAGTGAGGGAAAAACATACAGTATCTTGATTTCTAACCAGGTTCCTTGTGGCAAATTAAGTACAACAGGGGAAACATATTTAGAATTTCCCATTTGGTCTGTAACACATGCAAAGCCATTTTGAGCCCCTTACGAGACAGGGTCTAAGCCTAATGGCTGGCCCCAAGAATGTAGAGTGGCCAGATGCAAAAAAGGGGACACCTTTAATAATGGTATAAAATATAGTGGGTAATTTAATCTTTTTCTCTACACAGCTGTTCGTTTGTATCTTCTTATCCCATTATCTTTGAAGGTAAGGAGGAAAACGGAGGAGGGGGGAGAGCAAATCTGTATGGCACAACTACAGTGTAGCATGTCTGTTATCTACAAAGGTCAAGGAGGAGTGAGATGGCTGGCTGTATTTGTGTGGTTTTCCTGAAGGAGTCTATTGGTTGCAGCTGCTCCACTTCCAAAACTCCCCCCCCCATGTAATTTCGTATCTTAAAATCTTCTTGGTAACACCCAAGTGTGTTCCCCATAGCAGGACTATCATATGATAGCTTATAAACTAATCCACACCTCTTTTGGTAGCCCAGCTTGGCTTTTTTGTCCTGCTTCAGTGTTCTTCCATGGACAATCTTAATTATTTCATATTGAACATTTAGAACACACAACTGTGAGTTCTGGCAAGTTCAGTCTTTCTTTACTGCCTGTGGGCTCAAGCGGCTTTATTATTCTAGCTAGGGTTGTTAGTTCTTCTCAGCATGCAGCTTCTTCAGAGTAGTTGTGCTTCCCCATCCATCTATGTTTGCCCATAGATCTGATCCGCACGATTGATCGGCATGAAGAACAATTTCTCTTTAAAAAAAAAAACTTTGCTCTCTTCCTATTCTATTTATTCTCCTTTCTTTCTCAGGTCTTTGCCAAATTCCTGACTTTAGCGCTCTCACCTAACCCCTGGGCCTAATCTGGTGTTTGACGTGGCTCCAGCCTTAAGCCTCCTGGATTGCCTCGTCGCCCTGCCTAACAGGTGCTTCCCTCCGACAGGCTTCCTTTTGGCTCCACAGACAGCCTCGTCTTTCCTTGGGAGGGTTTTTCTTCTCCTTTCTTACTGTTCGGCTGCTTGAGGGATAGATACCCTGCATCTGCTGTCCCTTAGGAAGAGCCCCCCCCCCATCCCCACAGCTGTTAGCCTGAGGAACAAGCCTCCCTTTCTTTGACTGCTGCCCTGTGTAGAAAGAGGGGGCTACAATTCTACCTCTGTACGTCCTCTTAGTAAAATTTCGGTTTCCTTTTCATTCCCTGGTAGCTTCTTTACGTGCACGCAGGAGAAGGGGAGCTGACCTCAGCTGCACCCACTTTCCCAGCTGAATTCTCTGAGGGATTCCCACAATCGCTAAATCTGTGATAAAGCTTCTCTCATTCCTTTCCTCTTAGCTGTGCCGTGATATGACTTTTAAATAGATGGAAGGCAATTTAAGCCACACGTGTATCATTTTGTTCATGGTGCCCCCTTATGAAAAGCCTGGGCTGTACTGGCCATGATTGCTATGGGATGCCCAGCTTGATATTAGTGGATTCTGTTTTAAAAGAAACAAAATTACACTCTGTGGGCCACTGAAGTGGTTACGTGCATATATTGCATTCTGTCATTTAGTCCTGCTTACCATATTGTGTGAATTAAACGGGTGCCTAAATTCATTAGGAGGGATTTTTTTAAAAATTAAAAATCTGAAGCTTTCTTTAGCTTTCCCCTTTCCCTTGTTTCTGGGGCTTTTGAAAGATGCAGAGATAAATTAATATTTAAACATGGAAGCAAATTCCAGATTGAAGCCAGTGCTGATTGTGTAGAGTGCTTTCACGACATTTTGCAAATCTTCCTAGTGTAATTCACTAGTGCCTCAAATTCTCTTGCCTTTTTAAGCTGGCACAGCACAAACAGCTTATTTTTTGGAGCAAAAATGCCTTAAGTCAAGAAATCACCATGGTCATTATCTGTTGCATACCACGTTGTGTGATTCAGCATGGAACTTATATCCACTGTGATTTCTTAACCTAGGGCAATTTGCCTCCAAATGGTATGCCATTTGTGTAGCTATATAGGAGGATTTCAGCCAGTATCTGCACAGTGCCTTGAAATCTTCAGATGCAAACAGTTTTGAAATATTCATAAATAAGTAATAAGAAAGATATACCTGTGTTTCAGATAACCTGTCATTTTATCTTTGACTAAGCATAGTTGCCTATTTTGGAAAGTAGGATCATGGCTCTTAAAGGGCTTAAATTCGGTAAACAGCTGAGTGTTAAATGAGGGTAAACAAACTACCGAGAAAATAACCTACTGTGCTAATTGGATTAGCTTTCTTGAAGGCCAGGTTCATAATAAATGCCTGGAGTTCGTTGGGCCATAGAACATTTACAGAGTATGCATGAGAGAAGGAGAAGATGTAAGAAAAGCTTAACAGTCTGAATTGGCATCAGTTGATCTTGTTTAACAAAAATGCAGATTCATGAGGTAAAAGTCTGTAATTGTTTCACCACCATGAACTTATTTCTAAGGTCCATTTTTAAGGGAGATGTGCTGCTTATCATATCTGGTGCACTACTTGAAGAAACAGCTTTCCTCAAACGGATGCCTTCTGGATGCTTTGGACATCAACTCCCATTGGCTTCAGCCAGCCTGGCTAATTTTTAGGTGTTATTTGAGGCATAGTCCAAAATGTCTGGGTGGGCATCAGCTTAGAGAAGAGTAACAGAAGCTTATGCAATGAGTTAGAGTAGACTGTGAGGGCTTAATGCACAAGCACTTTTTCTTCTTGCTTAGCTACAGCTGTAATCTTCAACACATATTATACAGTCTGATTCATCTTCAAGGTAATAAACTCTATTGAGCTTAGTGGAATTAATTTTTTTAGCATTGTGCTTGTAAATGTAGCTGTATACACAGTAATCTGTTAGCAAAATAGAATGATGTTGCGGTTATAAATTGAGAAGCAGTGGCTTGAATACTGAGTACAGAATGACCCAGTGACATCCCTGTGGTTCATGATGCAAGTGACCAGAACATTAATTTTCTGCTAAAGAGATATGACACTTGCTGTACCGTTGTCTTTTTAGGGATTTCATCCTAAGATTACTCCTACAACATCTGTGCATGACACTGCTGGTGTAAGTGCCTTAAAGGAGGAAAGGAGACATACATTTATTTATTTATTTGTTTGTTTGTTTGTTTGTTTGTTTGTTTGTTTGTTTGATTGATTTATTTGATTTATTTGATATATTTGATTTATTTATTTGATTTATATACCACCCATCTAGAACGGGTCTACTCTGGGTAGTTTACATATATGATAAAGGCAGGCACATTTGTTAAGGATACATGGAAAATACTTTGCACACATGTAAGCCTTTTATACAGCCATGTTGCTGTGCTTTCAGATATGTGTACTTTATAGATACAAGCACCAGGGAGCTGGTGTTTGCCACATCCCTGTTACATGTGTTTTGTAAGTGGCAATTAGTAGATTTTAACTTCTATGTGCCCCTGTACCGGATCACAATTCCAGAAATAAAACTCTTATGCCTATGCTTATTTATTTCCAAAGAAATAGGAATGCCCATCTGCCTCTGCATGTTGGCAAACGTAAAGGGGGAAAATGTGTGTGTGTGTGGGGGGGGTGAAAGGCAAAACATTGGATCTTCTAATTAATAGCTTAATAGTTCCATTCATTGTCAGTGTGTCAGTGATCTGTATCTTCACCTGGACATAGGGCTATAGCTAGGATAGCTGGGGCTTTGCCCTAAGGCATTAGGATTTAAAGGGCACCAGAATCCAGAGGTGACTCTATGGGTGAGTCTTACCGAAATAAAGGGCAACATATCCAAGTCCTTTCCTTTTAAAAAAAAGTATAAACAATCCTTTTCTTCTGGGGGATACCACATTCTCCTGGGTAAAATATAGTACCACTTGCCTTGTACTGGAGTTGCTAGTTACAGGTCTGCCTGGGCATGACTCTCACCACCATGAAATGCATAAGAGACATTCATTTGCACGCCCTCCATCTGAAGAGGTGGATTTTCATTCATGAAAGCTCACACTGGAATAAATATATTCCTGAATCGAGCAGGGGTTTGGACTTGATTGACCTTATAGGCCCCTTCCTACTTCACTATTCTGTGATTATATGAAACCTGTTAGTCTTTAAAGTGCTACAATATTTTGCTTTCCCATCGCCTCTTTTCCTTTGCTTTGGCCAATTTGCTAATTTAGAGTCTCGGCTTGTGCACAATCTGTACACAAATAAATCTGTAGCGCCACAACCAGAGCAGAATTAGCTGGCAGCCTGGAGGTTAGCTCTATCTTGGCTGAAGCCAAGGCCAGGTGTTCTGTTTGAGGGCAATTACATGAGGAACAGATGTGGGGCATCCTTAGGTCCACTGGGTTCTGTTTTTCTGTGAAGGTCATGGATAAACTGGGACTGGCTGGCAGATTTACTCAACTTGGCAGTCAAAGGGTCCAATCAACTGTTGTGGTTTGCACATGAGTTGCCATATGGAATGAATGGGATCGGTCTGATCTGGGAGAAGCCGGTCTGCCTGTGCAGTTGCTCATGTGCCTACAGTCTCAACACAAGAATTTTAAAAAATCTCTCTCTTTTGGGGTTCTCTAGATGCTGCCGTAGTGCTAATAATAGCACAGTGGCAGCTGCTATGTATGAGAAGATACAATAAATCCTACGTACCATCTCATTCACCCCCCCCACCACTGCCCTCCTGCCAGTGTCCTCTTTAGACTGAGTGATGAGAGTATTGAAGCAGAATACAATTCAACCTGCAAATGCATGCTGCATCTTGTGGCTGACTGACTCAGCCATGTTCAAAAAACACTTGGTGGGTCTGCCCATCTCTTGGGATGCCCAGCGATGTTTTGGTTGACTGCTTCATGCCTCTCTGTGCTTTCCTTTTCAGGACTGATTGCTTCTATCATGCTTCTGCTGTCTCTAATATTTAGTGTCAGTTTAAGCTCGTCTCCTTTTAACTAATTTTGTTTCATTGATCTTACATTGGGGTGAGGGAGAAGACGACCAGTTTCTGAAAACATGGCTGACTCTGTTGTAAGAGGGTTCTGGCACGCTGACCATTAGGCAAGACTGTTAAAAAAGGGTATTCCATTCCATAATTAATTATGAGTCATTTCTTTTATTCGTGGTTGTGGTGTTAAGCCCCCATGCAAAGACTGTTCTATATACCAGTATCATACTGTTCATACATCTGCATGCAGTATTTTAACTTTGCTCTAAAGACCAATAAAGACAGTTGTTTTTTCAGTGTAATTAAATGAGCTGTTGTGCACTAAGTTATGTGAATTTTAAATGTTCTCCTTCAAGATGATTCTGTGGCAGGAATCTGTCATTTCCCTCCATAGTCGATGTACTGCATTTTTGTATACTGTGGAGTGATGTTATTCTCACAAATAACATTATCTGTCCTATTGTGTGGATAACGTAGCTAAACCAAAGAAAATTAAAATGCTTCCTAATATCTCTCTTTTGCTTTTATTTTATTTTATTCATTCTGCTCCCTAAAACTCATGTGGCTTTCCTTCTCTGTAGGCTCCCTGTGTATTTGCCTTTCGGTATTGGAAGACCCTGGCACCGAGGGGATGAGCTCAACCTCTTTAATGGACTTCACATCCATGTCCCACGTAGAGTCCCTGGATTCGAGTGAACAGACCAACCTGGAAGTGGCTGAACCTGAGCTTGTCCCAAGTGCCCTGCAAGCCTCACCTGGGTCAGGATTTTCCAGTGAGGAGAATGAAGACACCAAGGTTTTACAGACACAGTATTTTTGGGATGATGGTGGAGACATCAATGATTCCAGTCTGTATGTGGGGCCAGCATCAGGTAGGGAATTCCTGGCCATTCTCTTCCTCCCTCCCTCCACCCTCTCTTTCTCTCTCTCTCTCTCTCTCTTTGGAAGCGCATCTAATGCCCCTTGGATATGGCTAAAGAAAAATGGGATTCTGGCTAAAGAAACTGCTTTTCCACTTCAGTGTCTGCCTTCTGCAGATCATAAGGTTAGGGTTCCTATGAGAGGCAAATGATTTGAGGTGCTTCCCAGATAGACAAATATTGTTCTTCTGTTGTTGGCCACAAGTAAAATTGTCATGGACTTTCTGTGTTTTAAAAGGAATCATGGGATCAATTCTTTCTCTCTCAATCTCTCTCCCCCCCCTTTTGTGTTTTAAAAATTGTTTCAAAATTCATAACCAAGTGCTTTCATAGACTGTTGTCCGAATAACTCCTGGAACCTTTAAAAGGGTTAAAACATTAGTATTGAGTATTTATTTATTTATTAGATTTATACGCCACACCATCTGGCAATCAGGCCACTCTGGGTGGCTAACAATAATATAAACCGCAATATTAAAACTCAAGGAAAAACAATACATAACCAACAGGATCAATTAAAACAGATGGCAATGAAGGTGGTAAAAAGGGTGACGAAAAGGATGGCAAAAAGGATGGTAAAAGGGAGTACCGATTAGAAGGCTGGAAAAGATTGTCAGCGGTAGGTAACAGTTTTTCAGATAACACTACACCAGGTGTAAAAACTAATTAAAAATGGACCAAAGCTTTTAAAATGGTGCTGACCAGAAAGGCGATGGAGATATTCCACTGAAGTGGTGGTAAGTTTATTTACCTCTTCAGTATATTTCTATGCATACCAAAGCTAAGCTGTCCACCTTCCTATCGCAAGACCATCTGTACCTGTGTTGATAGTGCCATTGTTCTCTAAAATGGCAAAGTAACAGTACTGGGTTTTCTACAGACAATAAAAAACAAAATAAGCCTTTGGAAAACATAAGAGAACAATTATGTGACAGTGGTGATACAGTAAGTGTGTGTGTTCTGTGCCATCTAGCTGGAACTGACTTCCAACAACCGTAATGGGGCTTTCAAAGTAAGTGAGATATTTAAGGAATGGTTTTACCAGTTCTACTCCCTCCCCAGTGAGTTCCCATGGCCCAGTCGAGATTTTAACCCTGTTCTCTAGAGTCCTAGTCTGTTACTCTATCCACTACATTGCACTGGTGATGTGTAGGCACTACATAAAAAGTAAATGAATGAAGTATGGCAATTTTTTCAATTACTAAATGTCTAGTACCTTTAGGTAACAGATTTGTCAAGACAGAAATATTTGTGATGCAGGACAGAAGCCTCTTGGGAATTAGAAGGTTGTTCCTGAGAGGAGCACAGCTGTTAAGGCTCCTCTTTTTTAAATCTCTAAAGCAGGGGTCAGGGAACATTTTTACCTTTTACCCCCTAAAAATTTATATACACCAACATTACTCCCTTGGTTTGAAAGGAAGGATCTCAGTCACATGTGGCCAGTCAAGCGCCACCACCAAAGTCCTTGGCCCCATGGGGGCAGCTCCCCTGCTCTGCCAGTGGGTGGCCGGCGAAGAACAGCAGGTAACTCACCCACTAGGGGCGCCCAACGCTGCCTCCCACTCTGGCACCGGCGGCTGCTCGCTGGGGCAGCTGCATCCGGTCCAGCGTCAGGGTTCCCGTGAGCCTTGCCATCGAAGCGCCGTAACAGCTGCTGCACGGCGGGCAAGAGGCTCCACCAGGCCCAGCCAGCCAGTGCAGAGGCACCCCTGAAGGAAACCACACAACCCAGTGGGCTCTTCCGGGAAGGAGGATGGGGTGAGGGGCGGCGGGGGCGGCCCAGCAACAGGAGGCTGAGCCTGGCCTGGGCCACCATCATGGCTGCGCCCTCCCATCTTTGCTGTGAATCACCTCTCCAGGCACTGGAAGGAGAGGCTCTTCCCAGCTGGGGCACTCCAGTCACTCACCCTGGCCTCGCCCTCCACCATGGCTGGCCCCACCGCCACCTCAGCTGCCATATGCCACCAGTCGGGGCCGGTCGCCGGCCGCCATCCGCCATGCCTCGGTTGCAGCCGGGCCAGAGAAGGGGGTTGGAAGGGGGGCCATCGGGCAGCCAGGGATCCCCCCTCTGGTCAGAAGAGGAGGAGGAGGAGGGAAGGGGGTTAGGGTTGCGTCCTCATTACCCCCAGGGTTTTCATTTTTATCCCATTTGGGGTAATTTACCCCTGTTCCCTGACCACTGCTCTAAAGAAAGTATTTGCTGTAACTTGTTATGTGCTACCAAGTCACTTCCAACTTATAGTAACCCTACTAATTAATGCCCGCCAAAATGTTCTCTCATTGACAGCCCTGCTTATACCTTACAAGCCAAAGGCCATGGCTTCATTTATTGAGTCTGCCTATCGCACATTTTGTATTATTTTTGTCCTACTGCCTTCTACTTTTCCTAGCACGGCTGTCTTTTCCAAGGAGTGTTGCCTTCTCAAAGTGCAATAGGCTCAGTTTTTCATTTAAACTTCTAGTGAGTCTTCAGGGTTGATTCACTCTAAAACCCACTTCTTTGCCTTTCTCCTTGTCCATGTATCCATAAAGTTTCAAATGAATCACTAAGCATTTGGATAAATTTCACAGAGAGTAAAGGTTCTGTGTATGCAGTGATATTATCCCCAGTTGTCTGAGTTATTCTGTAATTTTTTATGTGTGGATTTGAATAGATTCCAATATTGATATCCACACATGTGGGTTCTCTCTTATGCACTCGGATGCACTTGGTCTTCCTTGGGTACCATCTGTTCACACACATCCAGAATAACTCCCTTAGCTCCTGCCTAGCGCAGTTGCCATCTTCTTTTGCTTATATAAGATTATCCTGTGCTGTTCTGACCTGATGTTTCAGGCAGGGCACATTAAGTACAATGTGAGAAGATGATCTTCAGCTCCTCTCCTCTTTCTTGCTGCCTTCTCTGCCTTCCTCTTTGTCTCATTTGGTGCTGTCCAGCGTGACTCTACTTTAAAAGTAGGAAGTGATATCATTTTCAATGCACAGGCTCCAGCCAGAGAGAACTGAGCCCCCTGCTGGGATATAGGCTATGTTAGCCCTAGAAAGAAGTCTTCGCATTGCTGTAAGTCCTGCTTGCTCATTTAATTTGCAGGCACACATACTTCAGAGCCAGACTAGAGTAGAGCGGAGCAAGAAATTTGCAGTTTTCCAGCCTAACCACACACACCCTCTCTAAGGAACAGCTATTTATAATGATGCATGCTATTTGACACTGCCAGCTTTATGTGCTACAGTTCAAACAACACAAAATAGGTACTCGGAGCGCTCAAGCTGTACAATCTTTACTGGATGCCTGAAGCCAACCGCTATTGGGAAAATCAATTACCAAGCAGGCATTGCATCCAGTGACATAAAGAAGAGAAATAGCAGCTTGTAGTGAAAGACTCAAAACATCTACATCAAATGCACATCTGCTCCTCAGCTAGCGTCCTGCCCTTCCTAGATTAAAATCAAAGAGAAATAATTTTTTTCAGAATATCTGTGAATCCTGAAGAAACAACAGAGAATACCAGAACTATAATGTGGAAATAAAGAAATACTGACCTCTTAAAATGCTTGGTCACAGGGAGAATTGGATTCCTGGAAATGTCTTAATAAACTATAAACTTGAGTTGACAGAATCATAGGGGTTTTGCACCAACACAAATCTCTGTAAGTGCGGAAAAGAACAAGCAACTCTATGCTCCTCAGTGTCTGCTATGGAAGATTTGAAGTTAGATGGATGCCCCAAATGGTTTTGATGTTGCAGGTTATTGGGCAAAATTTATCTGATATATTTATTAATTGTGCTGTGTTGCCTCTGACATAAATGAGGAAAGAAAAACTATCAGGACATCTGAACTGGCTTCTCTTTTATTAATTATGTTACAATCTTTTAACCTTGCTTCCTTGTTAGTAATATAAACTGTTGTTTCTAGTTTCAGCAGTAGAGACATTTATCAAAAACAGGTTATGTTTGTGTGACTGTAGCATACAAGAAGTGTTGTTATGGCCCCCTTGATTCTCTCTGTGTCTCAGCAGAAAGCATCATAGGCAGAAACTTTGGACAGCTTGGGATTCCAGAAGTAATAGTTCAGCTGACACTTAACAGTATCCTGTGGTTTGACCCTGAACAGGCACCCCTAAGCTGAGATCTGCAGGTGTTTGGAAAGGGCCTATATTACATTTAGAATCCTGGGGTAAAAATGCATTGGTGTTTTTGAGAAACTATTTAAAATGCAAAAATTGCTTTTAGTTGCAGTAAATAACATCTGTAAAAAAAGTTCTCTATTCTACTTATTGGAGATACGTTTTCATCTGGCTAAATAGATTTTAATAACTAGCCTTATTCCAGATTCTTGTTCTTCCAACATCATCCATCAGGCATTAAGAAAGAAATACATCCTCTTAAAATGGATTGAACCCCAGACCATGTTTGGGAAGAAGAAGTCTTGTGATAGAATGCTTCCTTTTTCATTCCCAATCAGTGAGTAACTTCCTGGTCTGATCAAACCAAGGATTGCTGTCATAACTCACCAACTATGGTTTCCACTACGTTCTTAAAACCACATAAGCATGAAAATGGTATCTTTGTTTGCTATATTTAAGACTTACACAGCGTGTAAAGGAACATGCTGTAGTTTGCTTAAAACTAGGATTTATTAAAACCAGGAGATTATTCTTAGAATTGATCCCATGAGAGGGAAACTTGAAGTAAATGTGTTAGCAGATAATACGTTTCTGAAGTTTCAAACAATGCTTTGGGTGATCAGAGGCACTGTATCTGCACTAACTCCATGTCCAGTGGCATTTAAGTCCCTTAGTTAATGTGATGCGTTGAATTATTGAATAGGCTGAATGCTGGTTTCTGCTTAAAAATTTATTAGAAACCTGTTGCTTATCATCTTACAATACATTATGTGTGGTTTGTAATTGGAAATTTTAGCCTAGGCCTTCACAATACATATGACACGTTTCCATGCCTGCTGTTATCATATCAGTAAGTTACACTATTTCAATATACCATATGTATGAGTATCTACAGATTGTTTTAGGAAGAGAAGAGCTGAACTATCATAATAAAACCTTTTCCTATAATGGTTGTTTTTCATATAGTTATTTTTAAAAAGAGGCCCTAAAATAATATGGTATTCTGTTTTGGCTGTCAGCCCATTTTGAAGGTCATAGTTTGCAATCATCACCAGAGAATATAACCTGTCCACATTTTTAAAATGCGGTCATCCTATAGTGGCCACATAATAATAATAATAATAATAATAATAATAATAATTTATTGTCATTGTAAGTATATACACATACAACGAAATTCACAGACATCCAGAGACCAGACACATGCACACACATAAAATTCCCAAACACTCCCCACCCACTAAAAGTCCCAAAAACCACTAAAAATACAAACATCTACACCGCAGGCCAAGTTACACAGTCCAACTAA
Organism: Pogona vitticeps; assembly: GCF_051106095.1. NCBI lineage: Eukaryota > Metazoa > Chordata > Lepidosauria > Squamata > Agamidae > Pogona > Pogona vitticeps. Next base: position 62,514,226 of record NC_135784.1, read on the forward strand.
TTACACAGTCCACATGCTGTTGGAAGTTGTAGAAAAAAAAGATACAAATCGAAGGCATAAAAGAAACACAAACACCCAGCGACTACAGAGCTTTTACTGAATATTTCTGAATATCTAGGGTTTCCAGGTGTATAGTGACTAGTATTAGACTATGATGAGGAAGACTCTTATTCAAATGCACCTCCAGCCATGCAACAAGATATATAAACTTGAGTCATTCACGTTCTCTCCAGTCTCACTTACCTCACATACTTAAGGATTCTTAAGATAAAATTTGGAATGAGGCTGGAGTGGGGCTTTACATGACCTTGAGATAAAATATAATGGAAAAATATATCTGAAAGCACCTTGAATGGTGAGTTCTTTCATAGATGTCAGTTTCCTATGCTGTAATCAATCTGAGCAAGAAAAGAAACATGTATAATGTATACTACTGAAAGGCTTCCATCAGTGAAACGTGAACTTTTACAATCAAGCGTTTTGCCCAATCTAAGCCTTCTCTTGTAATATTTGTTTGGCTGAAGCAGAAGCTTCATGTATGTAGTTCCAACACTGTAAGGAGTGAGCTAAATACTGCAAGGGATTGTTGTTGTTGTTGTTGTTGTTGTTATGTGCTGTCAAGTTGTCCCATAGACCCGATGAATGAGTGTTCTCCAAAATGTTGGTCAGCTCTTGCAGACTCAAGCCTGTGGTTCCTTTAGGGAGCCAATCCATCTCATACTTGGTTTTCCTCTTCTCCTGCTGCCTTCAGGAGTAGGAGGGACGTGGTGGCGCTGTGGGCTAAACCGCAGAAGCCTGTGCTGCAGGGTCAGAAGACCAAGCAGTCGTAAGATCGAATCCACGCAACAGAGTGAGCGCCCGTCGCTTGTCCCAGATCCCGCCAACCTAGCGGTTCGAAAGCATGTAAATGCGAGTAGATAAATAGGGACCACCTCGGTGGGAAGGTAATAGCATTCTGTGTCTAAGTCGCACTGGCCCTGTGACCACGGAAGATTGTCTTCGGACAAAACGCTGGCTCTATGGCTTGGAAACGGGGATGAGCACCGCCCCCTAGAGACGAACACGACTGGACAAAAATTGTCAAGGGGAACCTTTACCTTTATCTTTACCTGCTGCCTTCAACCTCTCCCAACATTATTGTCTTTTCCAAAGAACCTTGACCTCACATGATGGACCCAAACTAGGACAGCCTCAGTTTCATCATTTTTGCCTCTAGATATCATTCAGATTTGACTTGCTCTAGGACCCACATGTTCATCTTTCTGGCAGACCAGGGTATTCACAAAGCTTTCCTCCAACACCACATTTCAAATGAATCAACTTTTTTCTTGTCAGCTTCTTAACTGTCCAGCTTTTACACTTGTGCATCGTAATGGGGATGACAAGTTTGTGGATGATTTTGGCCTTGGTCTCCACTGCACATCCTTACACTTGGTGGTCTTTTCTAGTTTGATTGCATGGGAAATTTATGCAATAGTCCTGTAATTACTGCATGCCTTGGCATCTCTTGGGAACCGGAATATACTGTATATTGACTCTCCCTAGGAGTTTGTCATTGTTTTATCTCTTATGTATAGATCTTCAGTATACTGTTTCCACCTTATTTTCTCCTGGTCTTTGAGCATTCCTAATCTAGTATTGGATTTCCCTTTGATTTCTTGGATTTCTGGAAGAGATCTCTTGTTTTTCCCTTTTGTTGTTCTCTTCTATTTCTTTGCACTGGTTGTTGTAGTTGTTCTCTTTGTGCCTGTCGCTGAAAAACTGCATTCAGGGTTCTGACTCTACTTCTGTATCTTTTACTTTCCCTTCTTCCCTGACCTTTATCATTTTAAATGTTTCTTCCATCATCCATCTTGGTTTTCTCTTCTTTTCACTATAGCGATTCCAGTAAAAAGAAAACGAGAGATACAAGGAGGGGTGTGGTTAAATAAAAAGACATATTTTGAGACTCTTCTACAGTAATCTGAATTAAAAAAAATATTTCTGTGTGTTGTGGAATACCTAGGTATACTGCTATTTCTTTCAAAAGGCTAGTCCCAGATATTATAAGCGTATAAATATTTATTTATTTATTTATTTATTTATTGGACTTATATACCGCCCCATAGTGCTACAAGCACTCTCCAGGCGGTTTACAATTTAATTATACAGGCTAAAAGAGAAGCATCTATATTAAATGTGAGAATGATCTGGGTTTCTAGAAAAAGAGCTTGCTTATGCAAGAGTATAAGAAAGGTATGGAAGCATAGAGAAATCTAATCTGTTATTCATTCATTTGTTTGTTTGTTTGGCTGCCCAGAGTGGTAGAATATACCAGATGGGCAGGATATAAATTAAATAAATAAATAAATAAATTCGTTCGTTCGTTCATTCAATATAACAAACTCTACCATGTTGGTGCTAGCCGTCCTTGACACACTGTCTCACTATAAAGGGATGATAGTGGGAGAGTGCTGTTTTCTGTGCAGCTAATTTCAGCTCCCAGGAAGCAAGTGAAGTTGAAATTGACTAAGTCACATTCTAAGCAGCTCCTGATCGAATAAATTCACAAGAAATGTTGTATCTTACCTTTATCAAATATTTGAAATATTACAGGAACTATCTCTCTCTCTCTCTCTCACTCTCTCTCTCTCTCTCTCTCTTACTCTTTTGTAGATTGGCAGCCAGCCAAAATGATAGTTTCCTATGGCATTTGATGTGTAAAAGTGGTTTAAGGCTGGCTTTTACATTTGTTACGTATCTGTTTCTGAAGTACAGTCATGTGAAAAGAAAGTACTTCCTCTTTGAATTCTATGATTTCACATGTTGTTGTTGTTGTTTAGTCATTAAGTTGTGTCTGACTCTTCATGACTCCATGGACAAGAGCACACCAGGCCCTCCTGTCTTCCACTGCCTCCTGGAGTTAGGTCAAATTCATGTTGGTCGCTTCGATGACACTGTCCTACCATCTCGTCCTCTGTTGTCCCCTTCTCCTCTTGCCCTCACACTTTCCCAAGATCAACATCTTTTCTAGGGAGTCTTCTCTTCTCATGAGATGGCCAAAGTATTGGAGCCTCAGGCTCAGATCTGCCCTTCCAGTGAGCACTCAGGGTTGATATCCTTCAAAATGGATAGGTTTGATCTCCTTGCAGTCCAGGGGACTCCTCCAGTACCAGTCCAGCCTCCTCCAGCACCATAATTCAAAAGCATCAGTTCTTCGGCAGTCAGTCTTCTTTATGATCCAGCTCTCACTTCCATACATCACTACTGGAAAAACCATAGCTTTGACTATGCGGACCTTTGTCGGCCAGGTGATGTCTCTGCTTTTTAAGATGCTGTCTAGGTTTGTCATCGCTTTCCTCCCAAGAAGCCGGCATCTTTTAATTTCGTGGCTACTGTCACCATCTGCAGTGATCATGGAAGCCAGGATTATGGAGCCCATGGTTGCACATATCAGGACATAATAACAACCATCTTTACCTTAACAGATCTGAAAATGAGTTGCTTAGAAAACAGCATTCTTCTTCTATCATCACCTTTATAATCAGACACTGTCAAGCAGTGCCAACCCGGTAATGCTTGTTATTGGGGAACCATAGAATTCAATGAGAGTGTTCTTTCTTTTTCACATGACTGTAAGTTAACTCCTAAAATCAGGTATAAGTTCTTTTCATCTCTTTTTTGGGGAATGCTTTTCTAAGTTCATGGTTGTGTTACTTCGGGGGCCCTCAAGGGCTGAGAAGTAATATATAAATTATTTGAATGAATAATAATACTAAAAACATGGGCATGTGTGCCTTGGGAGGGTGTGCTACTTTTCATGAGCCATTATCTTGCAACAATCTTCTCCTCCAGCTTGTAAAGAAAGCATCTGTTGCCTATGAACAGGCTGACACAAAATCAACATCTTTTAATCTTATCCTTAGCCAAGCAATCATTAAATTAAGCACCTTGTAAAGACAATACCTAAGAGGCTTAGGGCAGAATGTCCTGGCCTGGGTATGGCTACTGCATCCACAGCTGCTTCTGTGCCTTGAGTTTAAATGTATAGTAACATTTCCCCACCCCCACTTCCCCCCCCCCAAAAAAGGCTACTATGGTCCTGGACCCCTCTGCTGTTCCTAGGTGAATGCTTCTTGGTTACCAAATGTTATCATTCCTGTGGGACTTCATTATGCAGGTGTTTCTCCCCCTAGTGGAATCCTGAACAGGAGTTACTACTCTCTCATAATTGTTAGAGATCTGGCAACTAAGTTTAGAATGTAAATTGCAACACCCTGGCTAAATTCACTCTTGACAATTGTGTTATATTTCACACCATCATCTTGTCTGTGTCAAAGACTGTTTTAAATAGCGTGTTATTCCTGTATGGAGACGTGTAACTGCTGCTTGCGTTAGCAGTTGTGAAGTACAGCATATGTATTTTCCCCAGGTGTTGTTGACATTTGTTTTTCTCTCTGTAAGGAGAAGATTACTGGGCAAGGAGAGTGTCCTGTATGAAATGGCCTTCATGCCCTCTTCACACCATCTATTTTCTCACCCGGATTCAACATAACTATTAGAAAACATGGCATCAACATTGGTTACCCCTTCAGAAGAAAGCAAAATAGAAATGAATGTCCTTTTGACAGATGAGGCTAGATGTTTATAAGATGACTTCTACTTAACAGTAATTCAATTTCTGGTTAATTTGATTTCACTCAGTATAATTAGATAAATCCATTAGAGCCAGATTGCCTCTCTTACAAGTAACACAATGATCCTCCCTTTTACGATCATGGGCTGAATTTTATTTAAGCCTACGATAGGTAGATAAGAGTTGTGCACTAAGAAAGAATAATTGATGGACTGGCACTCCCCAGTGGACAGTCTCTATATCAACTGCTGATAAAATGGGTAGTACTGAATTAAGAGCCTTCTTAGCTCAGACCACAGCATTTTCTCCATGAATTTATTTAAAGGTCCTTAATAAGCCATCTAGACCCGAGGCGATCCACACAACATTTTGTGTTGTGCTATCTGTTCGCTTCTTATCCCATGAATTAATGACACCCAGAATCTTAGAATGATAGAATAATTCTATATAATAAAAGGTTCTAGAATTAACAGCTCTGCTCTAGCATTGCAAAGTCAAAACTTAGACTTACTTTATTGGTTGAAATCTAGTAGCAAGTTGAAAATATATTAGGTCTACTGAACCAATAGAACTTACATAGGTATTGACTCACCAAATCCTACTGCTTCAATGGGCCTACTCTAGTTGTGACTTACTGATGGATTTTAACCAGTATGTCTCATATTTAGTTTTCCTTCTTTCTTGCTGCTCAGCTTTTCTCATTACTGCATTTTCTTTTTAAAGGAATCTTATATTCTCATGGTATGCCCAAAATATCCAGCTCAATCATTTTTACCTCCAGAGAGAACTCATACAGTTTTTGCTTTTATCTAACACCTTTGCCTTTCTCACAGTCTACGATACCCTTAAGTTTATTTCCAATACCAAATTTTTGATTGGTCAAATTTTGTCCTGTCAGTTTTCTTCATTGTCCACTTTCACTGCTGTATATTAAAAAAAACATCAGTACCATGATGTTTAAGACAAGGTACAGAAAATCTTTATTTAATTTCTTCATTGTTAACATTAAAATTATGCAATTCTTCTGTGATCTTTATATTAATCTTCTTAATGTTCAACTGTAATCCTGCATTTGTATATCCTTTTTAAAAACTGCCCTGTTGTCACTGCCCCATTCTGCCAGTAGTAATACATTGTTATCTGTACATCTTAAATTATTAATATTTCTTCTGCTTGTTTTCACTTGTCCTTTAAATGCATCCAGTCTGCTTTTTGTATGATCTGCATAAAAATAAATAGAAAGGGATATAAATGTGTTGTCTTCACATTTGCCAAAGGAAAACCATTCTCCATATTCTGTCCCAACAGAAGTCTTTTGTCCAGAGTACATAAATATTGCAGCACCCTTTTCTTTTCATGATCCATATATTCAAAGGCTGTGCTGTAATACATAAAGCACAGGCTGATTTTCTTCTGAACTCCTTTTGTTTACTCCAGCAACTGGTGTATATTTGTAATATGATTTCTAGTACCTCTTCCTTTTTCTGAATCTAGCTTGAACATCTGGACCTGGAACATCTGGAGCATTGAATTGAAGTGGTTTCTCATTTCCTCTTGGGGGTCACTCTAAGAACCTGTAGCTTGCCCAAGACAACACATACTGTCTCTTCCTACAAGGCACAGTGGAGAATTGAATACTTAACCAGTGCTCTACATTCCTGATATATCCAGCCAGCTAATGTTTTGTTACATCTTTCATTAATATGCATGTGTATGTGGGGGGGCGGTCTTACATTGTGAATTTGTGAATTTTCTTTTTGTGGACTTTTATCAGCCAGCAGATTATCCTGACCTTTCTTTGTGCATTTGCTTTAATACATCTGTTTGTTAAAAAAAGGAAGTGTGTCATGGGTTGTAAAAAAGATAACAGCACAAACAGAAATGCAAACATTTAATAGGCAGACTTATGAAAGATCAAAGCATGGGGCCACTGAATAACAAAATAATTACTCTGCTTCTGTATATTAACCTGCTGGTGTTTACATTCCCTGGACAGGGTTTCTCTCCACATTGGGCACAGGAGTTCTTTATTTTAAATAACAATCAACTTCCCATCCTGAAACCATGCAGCTTCTAGACCATGGGAGCGCAATTAACTACAGTTTATTTAGAATTCATTAGCTGGGGTTGTGGGCTTACAGACTAGAAATACTGTACAAATCTCATCAGCTTGTCCTGTGATTGCAATTGATAGTGTTGAGATTTTGATCCAAAGCTAGCAAGCCATGTTAACAAAGGTTGGCAAAGATCGTCACTGAAAAGGCAGTAATAAAAGATTGCTTTTGTCAGTAAAAAGTTCTTCTAATGGAAGGTTGAAAGAATGCAACATTCCTTTGGAGAGAGTGTTAAGAATGATATGCTAAAGCTGCTTCAGGTTTTATGAATGGAACAGAGCAGATACTCTGTTCCATATTCCATGCAGCACTCTGTACCTTGTAGCCATTCCTGCCCATTTAACCTGGGAAAGATTCCTGAGAAATCAAATGATCCTTAAGTAGGATCCAAAATGCAAAAGAAAAAAAAGAAGAAGAAAAAAGAAAAAGAAATCATAGCTTTCTAGGGTGTCTAATATGAAGCTCGCAGGAATGAAGATGGCATTTAAAAAAATCATTCTGGTGATGCTGTTATTTTTGCAAGAGCTTGCATTCAGTGACATGTCAAGAGATACCCCAGAGGTTTGGCATTCCTTTCCTGGGAGTGAACTGGAATCATGGCTTCAATTCAGCTCCTTGTGCATATAGCCAATGTCAGTAACTGATGACAGTGCTGACCAACTGTGGGAGAAAATAAAAATTAGCCGCGTGTCCTTCCAGAGCAGCTGTTTTGCACCCTCACTCAGTTCCTCCTCCCCACTCACACTTATGTACTAGACCAGGTGAGAAATTCCATATTCAGCATCTTGTATCTTGTAGCCATTCTTGCCCACGTAATAGTAGCCTTTTTGCAAGGTGGATAGGATTTTACAGATCTGAGTCTGTATCATAAGGCAAACCTTTTGGAATGTACAGATAACTGCTCCTCTTATGATGAGTCTATTAGAAGAATTAGTTCCACAGTTAGTGAACAGCTCCTGAAAATGGCACACAAATGAGAAAATAGAGAGATCTTGGGGAATATCTGCACATGAACCTTCTTCAGGATTTCACCACATAAAGTATGGGAAGCAGCACTTCTTCGCATATCCTCACAGTTCATTCTCCTGCATGTATGGTACCACTTGGTATTCTTCTTCACATGTGTTAAATGAATAGGTAGAATGAGTACCATGTGGTGCACTATTAGTGACTTAGAACTGTTTTTTTTTTCAACTTGACACTTCAGATATTTTACACTACAATATCCATCATTTGTAACCTTTTGTCATGCTGGCTGGGGCTAAAGGGGATTGAAATCCAAGACAGCTAGTAAACACTAGATTGAGGAAGATTAAACACAGGATTTCAAGGAATAAGTATGGTTCTGCATGAGGGGGAAGTTATATTTTTAAAAGACTTGTGGTAATTAAAACCACCAAACTTCCTAAAAAGGTAACAGGGAGCAAAGTACTTTAAAGCTGGACACTTGACCCAAAAGATGCATTAAGAAGGAAATCTTATTCAAATCTTTGTACTGTGAATTACTTGTACAGCATCATTGGTGACAATATGATCTGGATTCTAAGCTGGCTAGAATGAATGGCTAGTGATAAATCATTTTTGAGTGCTGCTTCTGGGTGTCCATTATACTTTATAAATAGAGATCTTTTTCTTGTTCCAGAGAGTATATTAGATGGTAGGAAAGTGCTCTAGTGGGAAGAAGATGTATGTGTATGATGTGGGTGGATAAAATTTGGATGTGCATTGCACTTGATGATGCATAATTTAAAACAGTAGCTGAAAATCTTTTCTGTAATATAAGCAAATTCATATGCTTTGGTCTCTACCTCACTGGTAAATAGAAACCACTACCATGCAATTCGTGGGGGTGTGTACGCACACACTCTGATTTACATTGTGCAATAGGATTTTTCCAAATGTGTAGCTTTGCAGAAAAAAAATTCAAACACAGATATAGTAGCTTAGAGAAGGATCTCCGAGGGCAAAACTGATTAACTCTTCTAGGAGAGCAGAAAATGTTGACACGGAAAATGGATGGTGGAGTCCTTTGCCACTTTATACACTTCTAGATAGTATCCATTAGAGATGTAGAAGACTTCTTCAGGAGTAAAAAAATATTTCCTGCTGCAGATTGTTCATGATACCCCTTGAACAATCTCTTGTTTTTTTTTTTTCAGATTATAGTTTCCCACTTGGCTCCCAGAAGGCCTTGCCTAAAGGAAATGGGACAAAGATAGAAGACCTCCATGAAGTGCCCTCTTTCCATCCGTCACTGGATTCCATTGAACCTGACTCTGAAACACCTTCCACCAGTGTCCTTGAGGAAGAGGAAGGATTACTTCCTATAAATCAGTCCAAGGGAGCTTCTCAGAGCAGCCCAAAGCCCAAAGTAACTTTTCCTGAAGCATCCAGGCAGGATTCATTGTACTCTATCCTTTTCTCTACAACAGCCAGCAGAACGGGCCCAGTAGCAGAGGTGGCTACAGCTAGACAGGAGGAAGAACCCATTCCTGAACATGTTTCCTCAGGCTTTGACCTAGGTAGCAGCATGGGCCCCAGTCTCTTGCCTCTGTCCTCCATTTTGTCAGCCACTCCTAAAGGATCTCAGCTTGTCTCAGAAATTCCCCCCAGTATGACTTCAGAAAGTGCAGTGGGAGCAGGAGAGGAGCTGATGAAGACCACGACGACAACAGCTACAGTGAGAGGTGATGTAAGTGAAGCGGAGACCACAGTAAGTAAGGAGAATCAAAAGCCCACAGAAGGAGGAGGAATGGGACAAGAAGGGACAGTGGTTAAAGAGGCCACTGAAGTGGCTGAAACAGAACAAGAGGGAGAATATCTTCTTACAACAGGAATTCATGGGAATGGCACTCAAGCTACTGAGACAGTTACCAGGACTGCTAGCAGTCCATCAAAGCCAAGCTCAGCAGTCGATTTCTGGGCCTGGACTGATAAACCAACACCTACCCCTATTTCCACAGAGAATGTTACCAAGCTGCCAGTCACAGCAGCCACTGCAGGAGAACAGGGCTTTGTACCACGAACAGGAGATGTTCGCATGGCTGTATTGTCCACAGGAATCCCCTGGAGTTTGACACAGGTAAGAATAACAATGAATATTTTTATCTGTGTGATTGGGGTTGGCTTATAAATTAGCTTTCAGTCCCACTCTAGTTCCTGCCTTATTGTACATATTTTGGCAATCCAAAGCATGAGGTCATATGCCTAAGTATGTCTGGCAATCTCCAAAAATTAGTTCAGAAACAGAGGTGTGCTGACCAAGCATTCTGGGAGCACAGTGCTCCCATGCTGCAGTGCTTTAAACAAATCATTTCATTGCTGTGTGACATCAACCCAAGAGAAGATTTATACTGTATAACCAATTGTGATGGCTGTTGACAATCACCTGTTTTCATTTCTTGGGATATGAACATTGCCAAAAAAAAAAACTGTGTTCAGCATTATTCATCACATATGGCAGGAATGGGGAACCATTTTTGGGCCAAAGACTGATTTGGTTCTAGATCCCATGGGACCCCATGTCACACACCCATGCTTCTGGACAAGACTTTCTTTCTTTGGTTGTTGTAGGTTTTTCAGGCTGTCTGGCCATGTTCTTGAGGTTTTTCTTCCCAACGTTTCACCAGTCTCTGTGGCTGGTATCTTCAGAGGACAGGAGTCTGTGCTCTGGCACAGTTTGTGGGATAGTTGAGTATTTGTAGCTGTGGGATCAGCTTTTTGTCCTTTTCAGGAGATTGGGTGATTATGGTGATCAGCATGTTTTTTGTTCTGCATGTATTGTTGTGATAAGGGGGAGAGATTATCTGTCACTGTGATTGATGGGTGTCGTTAAGCTTAAGCTTTCTTTCTTCAGTTGTTGTGGGTTTTCTGGGCTGTTTGGCCATGTTCTTAAGTTTTTCTTCCTAACGTTTTGCCTGTCTCTGTGGCTGGCATCTTCAGAGGACAGGAGTCAGAACTCTGTGCTCTGTTCTGGAGTTCTGACTCCTGTCCTCTGAAGATGCCAGCCATGAAAGCTTTTGAGAATTATCTGTATTACTACTTGGGTTAAAAGCAGAACAAAACAAACAAACAAACAAACAAACAAACAAAAACCTTCAGTGGCCAAATCCATTAACTCCAGTCTCTGAGGTAAAGGAAAATTGGCAGATTGCATGGAGAGTGCTGCTGGATTGTTAGGATTGCAGATTAAATCTGGCCTTTTCCTGACTCATGATATAAGTGTTGGTTCTGTCTCAAAGCTAAATTGTAGGATACCCACTGTGAGTTCTATAGTCCTAGCTATGTACATGGTGGTACCACATTGAACTTTCCTGAGGCCCAACAAAATAGTGGACCAGATGCAATGCTATGGCATTGAACAGAGAGGACAGCCCAGAGCTTACACTGTAAACATAGCACTCCAGTTCCTTGCCTGTTTTTGAGTACATTTTGTATGCTTTTGAGTACATCTGGAATAATAGCGGTTTCTTTTTTAAGAATAGGGTGCATTTGTTCTCATTGCTTAGTTCATAATTTCATTTTGAGATCTTGTAACTCTGCTGTTAGTCAGATTATATAGCAAAGCGTTAAAAGGACCAATGTTCTGATTCAGGATGAGTCAGCTTCATGTGTGCATTACAGAAAAACATACACCTCTTCCCAAACTCTTTCCAGCTGAACTGTGTTGTTGTTTTCCTAGGTGACTTGTAAGGACTGGAGCAACCTTGCGGGCAAAAACTACATAATTCTGAACATGTCAGACAACATTGACTGTGTGAGTAGTTTTCCATTTTAAAATATATACCATGTTTCCCCGAAAATAAGACCTCACCTGAAAATAAGCCCTAGTATGATTTTTCAAGATGCTCATAATATAAGCCCTACCCCCAAAATAAGCCCCAGTTAAGGGAAACTCCACCCTCCATCACTGTGCAGCAACCAAAAGATGGCACGACTGTATTTGAATAAATATAGATTGTTGTACATGAAAAAATAAATAAAACATCCCTTGAAAATAAGCCCTAATGCATTTTTGAAGCAAAAGATAATATAAGACACTGTCTTATTTTCGGGGAAACAGGGTATATAATTTCTAAATAAATTTCTCCTCTCTTTTCTTAAAACAGAATCTAATCATCTTTAGGAATGATAAGCAATCAACTTATATCAATTTGTATTTTTTTTAAAAAAGTATTAGCATCTTAATTTGCTTTACAATGCAATACTCTGCTTATTCACTTGGATCTAGCCAGGAGGTGAGGCTGAGGAGCCTAACGCCGAGGGAGGTCCGGAAAGAAAAAACAAGAAACTGGGCCTTCTCGACAGTGGCTCCTCGTCTTTGGAATAGCCTCCATCCAGAGATACACATGGCCCCTTCGCTGGGCATCTTTAAATGCCAGTTTGAAAACTTTGCTGTTTAAGCAAGCCTTCCCTCCACCCATCATCTGAATTTTTGTTATCTTGTGTTTTTCTCCCATCTTGGATCATTGTTTACTTAGTAATATATTGTTATGATTTTAAATTGTTATATTGTTATATGATATGTTGTAGTCTATATGACTAGATGGGTGGGCTATAAATAAATGAATAAATAAATAAATAAATAAATAAATAAATAAAGTCAGTGAATTCAGTTAATGAGTAAGTGTGCGTACATATGCAGTCTTACCCGTCTAAATGTCATCACAGCCGATATCCATGAAGAAGCTGGCAATATGAAGAATGAATTAGGTTTTTCAAAATCCATCTGGCTTACTAGATACAGTATTTTGTCTCTGAAACAGATGTTTGTAGTGAAGATTTGATATGTCATACAGTACCAGTGTTTAAAAAAAAATTATGTAAGAAGCAGTCCTGTGATTGTCCAGGTTTAAATAATACTCTAATGGTGCCATCTGTGATATCTGTAAGCTGTGTTGAGAGAACAGAAATTCTGTTTCAATATTGCCATCACAGGCTTGTAAAACATGCCTGCCTGGGCATTATGCAGCTGGTAGTGCTTAATTATGACTGGCCACATGTTTGATTATTTTTTTTTACAATCTGTTTGGGCTCATTAACAGCTATTTCAGGAAAAGTTGGGGAAGAAATATGGCGATAAAACACTTCCCAAGTAGTACACATGTGTAACTTACATGAAGTTCTTCAAAATATTGAAGGAAAGACTGCACAATTATAAACTATTGTAAATTTTAATTCCATATTTTGTAGCTGCTCACAACACTGGCTGCTGAAATGTGCACCTAATACATAGTGACTGGCCGAACATCTATTAATATATAGTGACATTTTTAGCTTACACTTCTAAACAAAATATGCACCTCTTTCTGTGGAATGCCATTGCTAGACGTTTGAGGTACCTATTCCTGCCTTCTATCTATCCTGCCTTCCTTGAGACAGCTTTTTGACCATTTCTTCATTCATTCAAGTATTTCTAACCTATTCTGTGTCAACATATTCCAGGATTATACTTTTGTCTTTATAATATGTATTCCATCAGTAAATAGTTTGGGTTATAGGAATACTGTATACCACTCTTTATAGAAGTGTGCTGTTCTTCATCTCTATGTCATTTCCCCACCTCTTTGTCACAGAATGAGGGGGAGAGAAATAGGGAATACTTCCTAACCACCAATTAGAAAGTGTTCATACATAGATATTCAGGTAAAAGTTTTATAATATATTTAGTGGGCATGCAATTACTTTTATACTCATGACAAAGTTAACATGATGCAGTTAAATGTTAAAATTAAAAACTAAAATCTCTGTTGAGTGAATTAATTTCCACTTCTATAGGTATGCACTTCGCATTGAACAGGACTAGAGTATTTACAAGGATAAACCTTACATCAACACACACAGTATGAATGCATGTCAAGCTGCTGGGCAACAGCGTGGTTGCCAGCTTTTGTGTTTAAACGTTCTGGTGCTTGTGTGAGATGCCTGGTCCAGTTCGGGCTGGTCCTAGAGGCCTAAGCTCAGTCAGTACCTAATGTTTCACATTAAGAATTTCACAGTAAGAATTCAGTTTATTTAAAGACAACAGGACTACATAAAGTTCAGAAAGGATTAAAAAAAACTAGCAGATTTCAAAAATCAGAAAAGCAAAGCTGTTGACCCAGATGACTGCCAGACCCAGGTGGGATATTCAAACAGCAAGCAGCCAACCACTAAAAATGTTACCTTAAAGGTTTCATTGCATCGTAAAGGTAGCAGCACCCAGAACAAGGATTTCAGGTCTTGGTCGCATTGGATGGGTCAATCAAAACTCAGCAGCCAGCTAGGCTAAATGTGGGTGCATTCAGCTAAATGGATTGCTCTTTCATCGACCCCATGAAGACATAGAAGCTAGGACATGTACGTATACCCTGTGGCTTTATCCCTGTTTTGGTATTGGCAAATTAAATGTTTATTTATTTATTTAAAATATTTTTATCCTGCCTTTCTCCTTAAAGGCTTATGCTTTGCCTAGAGTTACCTAATTCTACACACCATACAGCTGCAATTAATATACTATATCACTTTGCTAAGATAGATTTTAATTGAAAAATAGGATGGAGAAATAATTCACCCCCTTCCCCTTCTTCTGGTATCCAAGGGAAAAGAGAGAAAATTATTGCTGTCTGGTCTGCTGGTAATAGAAATATTGAGATTTTTGGTCTTCAGGTTAAATAGTGTCCCTTCTTTTGTGTTGTTTACCCAGCCAGAAAACCACTATGTTATGGCAGACAGTGGGACAGATTAAGTAACTGCTGAATGAGAGAATATTCTGCTGTGTTTACAGTATGTTGTTTCTAAGAAGGGGCACACAAAGCTTAATGAGGCATAGCTAATAATTACAGAAACGGCAGAATAAATTAATTTTAATATATTCACACTTGCATATAGAAGGCATATTCATCTTTAAAAGTTGTTTCTGTCATTAAAGATGTTAGAAATAAGGGCACATGTTTTCCAGTGTGAGTAATTCAGAGTGTCAGCCTGCTGCCACTAAATCTTTCTTAAGTGCCTTTTTGCTGCCCTTTTATCTTGTTTACTGTTTAGTGTCTGTTAACCAGACACACTCCTCTAATCCATTACTCCACCATCAATCCCATAAAGCTGCAATTAATTGATGATCCAAAGTCTCTTTCCTGTTAGAGATCTCCAGTGACAAGAACATTAGATGAGCTTATAACAAACCTTCTATGGTAGTGGTATGGAAATTCTTACAAAAAGTTTTCTGTGAAAATAAGGTCAAACCTCTTTATAATATAAGAAAAATACATCTCTTGTGAAGAGGCTTTGGCTGGCCCTGATTTTAAACTGCTAGATAAAATGCAAATCTCTCACTGACATATCCTATACAGGTATATGTATTTTTCGCTCCATAAGACACACCTCTCCATAAGACGCATCAATTTTTTTAGAGAAGAAAACAGGGAAAAATTAATCTGTTTTCTCCTAAAAAATTGGTGAGCCTTATGGAGAGGTCCGTCTTATGGAACACACCCTAGCCCCCTCTGGCCCCATGGGGGGTGTGGGGAGCCTCCAAAGCGTCCCAGGGTGTGTTCCAGGACCCTTTGGAGGCTCACCCTGCCCCCCCCGCGGGGCCAGAGGGGGCGAAATCGCCACCTTCAGGGACTCTTCTGAAGCTTCCCAAGCCTCAAAAGAGTCCCAGAAGGTGGCAATTTCGCCTGCGCTGGCCCCGTGGGGGGTTGGGGGGAGCGCTGCAATGGTCCTGGAAGGCTCACTCGGACCCTTGCGATGCTCCCCCCGCCCCTCCATGGGGCCAGCGTGGGTGAAATTGCCAGCTTCCATGACCTTTTGTGAGGCTTGAAAGGCTCAGAAAAGGTCCTGGAAGCTGGTGTTTTCTCCCCTGCTGGCTCCATGGGGGGTGGGGGAGCGCCGCAAGGGTCCTGGAAGGCTTCACTTGGACCCTTGGGAGGCTCCCCCCCACAGAGCCAGTGGGGGCGAAATCGCCACCTTCACTCCATAAGACGCACAGACTCCCCCCTTTTTTTGGTGGAAAAAGTGCATCTTATGGAGCAAAAAATATGATAAATAATAAAATCCATGGAGTGCTGATAGTTGTATAATCAAAATTGCTCCATCAACACACACAAGGGAAGGCATATCCAGCTTTGGGACAGAATAAATACACACACATATATATATACATATATAGGGTAGTCCAGCATTCTTAACTGTCACACAATACTTGCTGTTAAAGAGGGAATAAAATGGAAGGCAAGGAATATGAAGAATGGAACAGTGTTATCCTGAAAGAAGACATAGTTTGCTGGCTGAATTTCTGAACAGGAAGACATAATGTTGCAACATTTCGTGACAGATCTTTTAAAAATTGTCAAAATGGAGTTGGTGATAATAATGTAAAGTAACTTAGTATATCTAGTTAGTTATCATTAATTTTCTGTCACCAAATGTAGTTGAATAGTTATACACAGTCACTTATTTTCTACTTGTATCATCTTGTTTTAGGACAGCTCCTTATACTAGTTTTTGGTGTGTGTAAAAATATTGGGTCCATGTGGTGGCAAGGAAGTCTAATTGGCTATTTGTATATCAACATGTATAAAAACATAAGGTCTTTTAATAATAAAGAATCTTTTTGACCATCTTTTATGGGGGAAAGGACTATTTTCCTGTCTGCCAGAATGCTTTTCCTCCACTTGTAGAATTCTGTGAGAAGTTAGTATGGTTGGAGGGAGAGTTCTATCAGTCATGTCTGTTCCAGTTGTGTGGTCCAGGGATTGTGCCCTGAGGTAGCCATAAAACCCGTCCTCTTTCCATTTCTCTTCTGCCAGGTTGCATCTCTTACTATGGCAATGCGAGTATTCATCATGCAGGGTCCCTAATCTTTGCCTCGTGAGACAAGGTGCTGATGGGCCTCTGAGATTCAGGACTGACTCCTCCTTGTCTTTCCCAGTTAGGCCTGTGTTTGCCCTGCGTGCTTGAGATTGCCATAGCAACCAGTGGTGCTAGCACATATTAATAATCTGGGTGGCCTTTAGGTTGGCACGGCAACTGAACAAGAATAGAAAGGCAGAAGCGGGAGAGGTGCTGCCAAGCGATGTGAATCACATCAAGTAGAATGGGGCCATCTCTGTTTGACCTGAAGTGTAAACAGAGTCACTGGAGCTCTTGGTTTTTTAAAAAATATTCCTTATTATTTGTGTCTTTCTCTTTCTCCAAGGAGCTCAGTGAGGATGTAGAAGGGATCCAGATAGCCTCTAACCAAAGTCATATTCATTCAGCATAAACATCAGGCACCTCGAAATCATTGTCCCTGTAGAACTGGACTGCCTTGTTGTGAAATGGAAACTGCAGGTTCAGGAAGGGATTGGTTAAAGTTATCTCTTTGCTGTTTCTCCCATTTCTAGAGATAGAAACCTTCTAACCTCTGGAGATTTGTCTGTTGTGTGCACTGGGCCCCTTGCTGAATTAGAGCAGAAACAAGAGAGCAATATAAGAGTTCTCTGTCAGAAAAGAAGATTAAATTTAGGTTTTGTACTTAAAAAGTCAACTAAAGCCAAACTGAGAGATGTACCTAGTGAATAGAAAGGGATGGAATCCACACTATCCACACAGTAGAATTTTTTTTTCTTGTGGTAGTGTACTTCTTCTCACACAGCTATTATATTTCTAGTAGAAAATGAAAAAAAAATGTAGCTAAGTAATTTCTGGTTAGAAACAAAATTCTAGGTAAATTAATATCTTTATTGGATCATTAAAATGCTGCAAATATGTGGAGCTTTTGAATTTTCCAGTATGCTTCTCACGCTTAGATAGTATAAAATTTGGTGGATTATGGGATCCATCAGAGATTCCTGTAGTTTCTTCTTTATAAGGGGATGAATTTGCAGGACATTTCAAAGGGAAATATTTATTTGCTATTCTCAAAAATTATGAAATGACACTTGCCCATTTTGGTGTGAATGCCTTCTCTAACTAGAAAACCCAAATGCTTTGTATAGAAGTCCTAGACTATGGGACCAAGTGGTATGCAGTTACATTTTTGATAAATGTGCTGTGTAAAATAATTGGTTGTGAACAGATAAAGCTGATTTTTGAAAAAGACAGTAACTAGGCTAGATATATTCTATATGTAGAAATAATTTAAGGAAGCAAAAAAGAAGGTAAGACAACAGGAATGGATAAAGATGATAATTTTCAAAGTGCTTTCTGATATCTTTATGTTGTTTTCTTGAAAACCTATGCCTACAGTCATTTTCTGCAACAGATGCATTTGGATGAAAAGGCATCTTTTTAAATGACAGAGACATGTTTTATTGTTCCAGGAGGAGTTCCGAGTAGAGAGGGGCCTCCAGTTGTTGGCATTGGTAGAGGATGCTTTCTCCAGGTATAAAAACGGCTTGCAGGGCCAGTGGTTGATTTCCCTAAGTAAACCCAATGAGAACGACAAACACCTGCTAATGACCTTGGCAGGAGAACACGGTAAGTTCTTCCAGAGATGCAAAAAGCTTACTTCTTTGTGCACGGGCAACTGAAAGGTCTCTTATCTTTTCATTTGATATCTCCAGTCATCAGGGATGACCCCTCTCATGCTATACACCATACTACCCTTCCATAATGAGCCATGCATCTACATATATCACTCATGACTCTGTTTCTATAGTATGCGTGTCAAGAGTGGGCAGTTATGGAGGTTCAGAGGCACATTTTCTAGCACTTTCTCCAAACTGGTGGTATTGTGGACTAAAGTAATTTCTGGCCCATTCGTTGTTGAACTTTATGTAAAGGAGGCATAAAAAGCTATGAGGTATAAGATTTCTAGTTATCCATATTCTTTTTCTCATATTCTCCACAGTGGACAGGAAAATGCCATATTTCAGAAGAAAGCAATGAGAGAACTGATAAATGATTTTCTAGGTATTTAGTTTTAAAGACTCTAGTACAGGTGTTTCCCATCTGGAAAGAAGGCTGAGCTCATAAGCCTGCAGTCGTGTTGCACATCATTTTCACTAGAATAGATAGATTTTTTAAGGATTTCATGGAAACTTTTACAAGTAACGTATTGATATAAGATGTTAATGAAACTACAGTGGTGCCTCGCTAGACGTTAATCCGTTCCACTGAAATAGCTGTTTTGTGAAAACATCATCTAGCAAAAAGTGTTTCCCCATTGGAATGCATTGAAACCCTTTTAATGCGTTCCAATGGGGGGGAAATAGTAGTCGTCCAGCGAAAATCGCCCATAGGGAAGCCATTTTGCAAAGCGCCGATCAGCTGTTTAAATCGCTGTCTTGTGAAGCATTGGTCCCGAAAACACCCGTTTTGCAAAGATCGCCCATAGGGAAGCCATTTTGCAAAGCCGCTGATCAGCTGTAAAAATCGTCGTCTTGCGAAAAACAGTCCGCGAAGCACGGACCAAATCATCTTCCAGCGAAATCCCCCATAGGAAAAACCATTTTGCAAATCGCTATAGCGATCGCAAAAAGTCAACGTCTAGCAAAAAAAAAAAAAAAACGTTTTGCGGGGTAATTGTCTTGCGAGGTACCACTGTACTGAGAATCCTCCCTCACTGTTCAGGAGCTATGCAATTATGCACACAACCTTGTTGCCTCCCACTTGGCCACTCCCACCAGCAGGGTCAGTGGAACTAATCTCTAACCTTCCTGTTATGTCTGAATCGGGACTGATATTTCATTTTCATAACAGATTAGCAATATGCAACCAACTGCAAATCCTGGATTCAGACTGGTTCTATAGGGGAATGACAAACCAGCACTACGGGTTTGGAGCTAATAGTAAACTTTGCTTCCTAATTAGTTTCTGGTTGGTTTAAGTGTTCCTGCTGGCAGGAAGAACAAAGCAGGGATGATTGTATACAGTCACTACACTGTTCTTAGTAATTGTGGCATAATGTCTGAACATAACCGTAGTGTGCAATAGATTCTGAGGTTGCAAATTTAATAGAAGTAAACCACTGCTGCATAGCTCTCCAAAACCCCACTGATTCAATGGGCCTACTCTAGTTGTGACTTTTTACTGGATTTCAGCCATAGAAACTTTGAAGGTCAGTTTTGAAATGAAAGAGACTGGGGATGGATTTATATTGTGAATTGCCTCTTTCCTTGATTTCTGAAGTTTTTTCCCACTGACCTCTACTTTCCTTTCGCCCGTTGTAGATATTATAAAATGTGTATTTGGATTCTGCAACAAACACACTTGTCTGCAATGGAAGGGATCTTCCAAGCAACACTATATTCTAGAGGGAATACAAATAAAATAACACTTATTTCTTTTCATTTCATTTCTTAGGGGTTGTTCCAACAAATGATGTTCTCCTAGCATTAGGTGACATACGGAGGAGCTTAGCTGAGGTAAGACATTATTCAGTCATGCAGGCAGTGCAGTTAAATTCACACCACCTTGGAAATGTGTTCCATACATACTCTACTCTTGCTGGGCTCTGAGCCCAGAATAGGCAAATTGATGGCCCAGCACTTTATAGCCAAAACCCTTTCTTTCCTGTTTGGTAACTGTTGAGTCATCAAATGTCAGTTTTAATTAGCGATGACTGATGCTGAGGATGATCTGTTTTCTTTTCTATTATAAAAGCTACTCTTATAGTCCCTTGGAATACTTTATGCTCTTGATGAAGAGCATGGAGAAATATAGAAAACATTTCTGTATCTATCACAACCACATCAGTTAAAACTCTCTGTGTGTGGTCCACAAACGCACAATGAACCTAAGTATTGCCCCTCCTTTCCCCAAACAGAGTCTCCATGCCCTTTTGCTCACAGCAGTTGAGCTTTCCCACTTTGTGTTTGAGGAGTTCTTGTCATCTAGAAAGCGGCTCATGTTTTTTTTTCTAATCCTTTAGTGAAATGGGGGTGGGGGAAAGTAGCCTTACAATGCCCTTGGGCTTGTCTTGTACCCAATCACAACAAACTGGCAAACAATGTGAAGTTCTATGGGACCTGAACTCCAGGTTACAAGAGCTCAGAAAGTGGCTGAGGGCCTGTCTCCAACACAACTTAGAACTTACCTCAGACACATTTCAGTGAATCACCTGCTCAGCCAGTCCAGCAAATATACTTGCCCCATGTCCTGCAGTGTCCTGTCACAGTATGTTACTCAGCAGTGCTAATTTGAATTGGACAGAAGAGAAGCATTGAAGGGCAGGGTGTAGGACCTATGATGGTTACATATGAAAAATAATCATCTCCTTCCCCGCCATCTCTTTAAAATTATGGCCCTAACACATAACAACACTAACCTCCTTCTATTACTGGAATCAGGTTACAGTTTCATTTTAAAAATAAAAGGGATTTATGACATGGGGAAGAAGGTCAAGGAACAAAAACATTAGTATTTATATTATAATAATCTATTGAGATTGATTCCACTATGACTGATACAAGATATTTTGATTTCAATGTAATTGGAATGTGGCATGTTAGATTTTGTTGTAACGTTTTTAACTTTCTCAATTTTATATATATTCTGTAATTTTTGTAAGTTTGGGAGGTTTAATAATTTTTCAATACATTGTGTAATATCTGTAATTTTTGTAAAATTGAACTCATTCCGTTGTGTAAGCTTTTGTAGGAAGATAGGGTACTCTTTGTTTTTTAAAAAAAGTGATTCCATCATAAATAAGATTATCCTAGATCATTCTTAATACTGAAAAGTATTATTGCCCCCACACCCCCCTTTGGCTTGAATATTCAGTGGTTTAGGTATCTGGCTGTGGAGCCAGAGGTTGGGAGTTCAATTCCCCATTATGCCTCCTGCAAAGCAGAGCTATCCTGTGTGGCCTTGGGCAAACTGCAAAGTCCTAGGGTTCCCCAAGAAGGGAATGGTAAACAACTTCTGTTTATTCTCTACCTGGAAAACCCTGGAAAGGGTTGCCATGTCAGAATTGATTTGATGGCACAGGACTAATATTATTATATTTCCAAAGGAATGGCTTTGACAGTCATCTCTTTCAGAAATGCCACTATGGCCTCATTAGTATGAGGAATAATTTGTTGTATGTAACATGGGTATCTGTAATGAGTTACTTCCAAGCTTTGTTCTTGATTCGTAGGAAGTAATGGGTGACCTTAAGCGTGGGGGGAATAGTGACGTATTTAGCATTCACAGTTTGTCATAGATAAAACTTCCTCCCAAAATGTTATAAGGTCTGTACATTTCTGTCAGGGCTGATCAGTAGCACTTGATTATGTTGTAAGGTACATTCTGCTTTTTTGCTTGTGGAACATCTTGAATGTGTACTGAGTTTGGAATCAAATTAGAAAATATTAAACAAAGAAAATACAAAAATGGTGTGAAAATGACAGAGACGGCAAATAGTGTCTCTGGAAACATTGCTGTGACGGCTGCGATGACGTCACCTGCCTATCATGGTTATGCTGGAACCCATCTGCCTATAGCAGAGCAGGAGGTGGGACTCCAGGAGGTGGAGCTGTGTATATAAGGGGGGGGAGTGAATGATGTGAGATGGTTTTTTAGGGAGTCAAGAGTTATGGAGAGTTAGAGTTGAGAGTTATGAAGAGTTAAGGTCTGAGTGATAGTGTGTATGAGGGGATACTTTATTATTACTGATTGCCTTTTTATTTTAGTTGATAAAGTGATTGTGATGAACCCAGACCTACTGGGATATGCCACAGTTTCACTAAGCTGCCACCAACCATTCCCTGTAAGGAGTCACACAGACCAGGAATGGATTTTTAACAAATAAAGGAATAAGGTTTATTTAAACAACACACAGGGAAAATAAAATGATCAAGTGAATAAGATACAGTAACGTGGCTTAGTCTCAATCATGCATACACCAGTTTGGTTCACTCAGAACACTCTTAAATAAAGCACAGACCCTGAACCTATCAGTTCTGGCTAACCATACAGACACCTGAACCTATCAGGTTGGTACTGACTGACACACAGTAGTACCCTGTCTGACACACAGACTCCCACACCAGCTTCTTCTTCCCAGCTTCTCCAGCTTCCCCTCACAAGCTCCACATATATATACAGTACAGCCCCTCCTCCTGATGTCCCGCCTTCCACTCCCCATAGGATGGAACTTTCCCTCCAAACCCATGACAGACAGGTAACATCAGTGCTGTATGTAACACCTCCCCTCTTTATAAGTTGTTTTGTAGGGGGAAAGCTAAGGTGCTTTTCACCAAAAAACAACCTGGTTAAAACACACAAAAACAGTTATATAATAACATACAATACCATACTTACTTATACTTACACTCTAAGTTACCCATATCAATTAGGCATCTAAACATTTACCATTTACAATACAACAAGTTACCTTTATTCATACAAACCAAGTTAAAAAAAAACCAGGTACATTTAACCTTTGGTCACCAAAATATATACATAGTCCATGTTCCTTCGCCGTCTTCAATCTTCAGGTCTTCTTGACAAGGCGTCAGCAACACAGTTCACTGACCCTCTGACCACCTTCACTTCAAAGTCATAGTCCTGCAGGTTTAAAGCCCACCTCATAAGTTTACTATTGTGGGTTTTCATTGTCTTTAACCATTGCAGTGGTGAATGGTCAGTGCACAGAATAAAATGTCTTCCCCAGATGTAAGGCTTGGCCTTCTGGATCGCGTAGACTATGGCCAGGCACTCCTTTTCCACGGTTGCCAAATGTCTCTCACCTTTCTGGAGTTTCCTACTCAGGTAGGACACTGGATGCTGGTCACCATTTTCATCCTCCTGGCAAAGAACTGCTCCTACCCCGCTGTTAGACGCATCGGTGTAGATGATGAACTCCCGGTCGAAGTCGGGAGCACGCAGCACTGGATAGTTGATGAGGGCCTCCTTCAACCTCTGGAACGCCTCCTCACAGTCGCTGGTCCACGGGATGCGGTCATCAGTCTTCTTCCTCGTCAGATCGGTCAGCGGAGCCGCAATCTCGCTAAACCTCGGGATGAACTTTCTGTAGTAGCCCACCAACCCAAGAAATGATTTGACTTTTTTCTTGGTGTTGGGTCTGGGCCAATCACGAACTGCTTCTATCTTGGCCTCTAGGGGTTTTATCACTCCTCCCCCTACTATGTGACCCAAGTATTTTATTTCTGGGCTACCCAGCTGACACTTGCTCGCCTTTACCGTTAGCCCTGCTGCACTTAACCTCTGCAGCACTAACTCCAGGTGTTTCAGGTGATCTTCCCAGGTATTACTGAAGATCCCTATGTCGTCAATGTAGGCCACAGTAAAGTCACTGAGCCCTGCTAAGGTCTGGTCCATCAGCCTTTGGAATGTGGCTGGTGCATTTCTGAGACCAAAGCTCAGGACTCGAAACTCATAGAGACCAAAAGGGCTGCAAAAGGCGGTCTTTTCTTGATCCCTGGGATCAATTCTTAATTGCCAATATCCCTTTACCAGGTCCAATGATGAGATGAACCGACAACCCCCTATGGTTTCAATCAGGTTGTCTAGCCTGGGCATTGGGTAGGCATCAGGAGTGGTTACGCGGTTTAATTTCCTGTAATCTACACGAAACCTAATGCTCCCATCAGGCTTGTCCACTAGGACTATCGGAGAGGACCAAGGACTAGAAGAGGGGACGATTATGTTCTCCCTAAGCATCTCGTCCAGCTCCTTCCGCACCTTGTCCCTATAGGGTCCCGTCACTCAGTATGGGGATACTGCTTGCGGGGGTGCATCCCCTGTGTGGATCCGATGCATCACTCCCTTCACTATCCCCGGCTTATTGGAAAACACCTTTTGATATTTGATGAGCAGCATTTTTAGTTCTTGCTGCTGGTCTTGGGTGAGTGCAGGACTGATCTTTACCTCCTCTGGGTTGTATTTTACTTCTCCTCTACCCTCCCAGAAGGGTAATTCAGCTTCCTCACTCTCAGCTGCCTTTATTGCAAATAAAACCCTCTGTTCCCCTCTGTAGTAGGGTTTTAGGGCATTCACATGTACCACCCTCCTTGCTTGGTTTTCCTCCTGCTCTATAAGGTAGTTCAGATCTGACATCTTGGAAATGACCCTATATGGTCCTGCCCATTTGAGCTGCAGTTTGTTCTCTCTGCAGGGCCTAAGCCAAAGCACTTCCTCCCCTGGGTCAAAGTGCCTCTCTCTAGCTTTGTGGTCATACCATGTTTTCTGTCTGACCTTCTGAGCTTGCAGGTTTTCTGCTGCTAGCTCTTGGTTTCTCTTTAGGTCATTCATCAAGGTGTCTATGTATGTCACAACGTCTTGTGGGTCATCCTGGGTGATCTGCTCCCAATTTTGTTTGATCAAATCAAGGGGCCCTTTCACCCTTCTCCCAAATAAAAGTTCAAACGGACTGAACCCAGGACTGGCTTGTGGCACTGATCGATAAGCAAACAAAAGGGATTGCAGCTTCTGGTCCCAATTGTTTGGATTCTCTGCCAAGTAAGCCCTAATCATGCGCATTAGAGTCCCATTGAACTTCTCAGTTAACCCACTACTTTCAGGGTGATAGGCAGTGGTTTCCTTGTGCTTAATTCCACAGATTTGCCATAAGCGTTTCATGAGCTTCGATGTGACCGATGCGCCCAAATCTGTGATTATTTCTGAGGCAAATCCCATCCTGGACATATACCCCACCAAGGCATCTGCCACTGTGTTAGTTTCAATGTTAGTCAAGGGTATGGCTTCAGGGTACCTCGTGGCATGGTCCACAATGGTGAGAATGAACCTGTTCCCCCTCTTTGTGGCCTTGGGCAAAGGTCCCACAATATCCACCCCTATGCATTTGAACGGAGTGTCAATCACAGGCAAAGGGCACAACTTTGCTTTGGTCCTGTCGCGGCTATTCCCCTGCCTTTGACACACATCACATTGTTTACAGAACTCTTTGATCTGCTTCCCTATTTCAGGCCAGTAAAAATTCTGTGTGATTCTCTGCTGTGTTTTGTTCACCCCTAAGTGTGCAGCAAACATGTCAGAGTGCCCCCTTTGTAAGATCATGGGGTGATACTTTTCAGGTACCACTAGCTGACTTCTGATCCCATCTCCCCCTTTTGAGATATTCCTCAGGGTCTCTCTATATAAAATTCCCTTTTTCTCTCGAAATCTCACTGGGGTTTCAGGTGTTAGCTGGGCGTCTGTCACCTGTTCAAAACATTTTTGGAGAGTGGCGTCTGCCTTTTGCTCTTGGCCAAATCGGCTGTCTGTGGTTAAGGTTTCCACCACAGCTTCGGAACTCCCCCCACCTGCTTCCGTCTCTGGCTCATCATTACCCCCCGGAACTGTCCCCGTGGTGGCTTGTGAACGCGTAATCACTAGCACCCATTTCACATGTTCAGCCAGGTCATTTCCCACGAGCACGGCTGCTGGCAGAGTCGATGAAATCGCTAGCCGCCAAACTCCCCTCCAGCCTTGAAAGTACACAGGTACCTCAGCTACTGGCAGCGAGATCACCTGTCCCTCAATCCCTGCCACCTTTATGCTCTCATTCGGGATTATATACTCCCTAGGAATAATATCTGGATGGCACAGGGTCACCTGGGAACAAGTATCCCTTAACCCCCGATACTGATGGTCAAGTATTCCTACGTCCACCCCTGCTGTTTCAAACAACTGAGAATCTGTTCTCACAAGTAAGCAGCGCCTGACCTCCACAAGAGGACCATTTTCCTCAGCCTGATCAGCAGATGTAACTGTTCCAGATTGAGTAGCCATGGCAACAGGCTCCCTCAGTGACAAGGAGCTTTGCTCTTTCTGGACACAGAACACAGCTTTTGGCTTGGTTCCACTCGAATCATGAGGCACATTTCCTTTTAGCTGCTTTAATTTCTCACACTCTGAGATTAGATGGCCCTTTCCTTGACAGAAATAACATTTTCTGCTGTATTTGGAGTCTTTCTCATCTTGTTTTGGTTTTCCCTCCAAAATCTGAGGTCTTGGTTTCATGTCTGAGGGCTTCCCTTCACCATGGGCCCCTCCCCCTTGCTGGTTTTTCCCTGGTCCCTGAGAGTACTTGCTGTAGGTTTCTTTGGGTTTACCTATCGATTTCCCCTCAGCACCTAAGGGCTTTCTTATTTGGGAAATAAAATCTGTGATCTCGGCCGCTTCCGCCACAGATTTCGGTTTCCTTTCCCTCACCTGGAACTTCAGTTCCCCATGCAGGACTGAATAGAACTGTTCCAGCGCTATCAAGTCTTTGAGCTGCTGAAAGGTCTCTGTCCCCTCCTGAGATAGCCATTTCTCTAGCAGCCTCACCAATTGGGCCCCCACTTGGGTAAAAGTCTGCTCTGGTTTCTTGGTGAGTGACCTGAATCTTTGCCTCAGCTGTTCCACATTTATCCCATGTCTGGCAAACACCAGTTTTTTAAACTCAGAGAAGTCTTTTAGCAGCTCCTCTGGCATCTCTGCATAGACTTCTGCCAGGCTGCCACTGATTAAAGATCGCATGATGGTCATCTTCTCAGTTTCCCTTACTGAGAAGTCCACAAACGCTCTTTCCACTAGGGAAAAGAACACCTCAGGGCAATCTCCCTTGTGGTATACAGGGAATTTCTTCAGGTCAGTTTTAGACAATTGGCCTCCCTCAGAATCTCTATTGTTATTATTGTTCTGATTCATCAGTTCCAATTTTCTTAGCTCAAACGCCATTTTCTCTCTCTCCAATCTTTCTGCTCTTTCCATTCTCTCTCTCTCTAATTCAAATTGCCTTTGTTTCTCTCTTTCCCTTTCCTCCATTTCCCTCACCCTCAGTTCATGCTGTTGGGCTATGAGCATTTTCCTGAGTTCTGGGTTCTGTTCTCCCGTGCTGTTACCCTGCACTGAGCCAAATTCATCCTCAGAACCTTGGTCAACCTGGGGGTCTTTCACTTCACCCATTTCTGCCATTTGGCTTCGGGTCAAGGGCATAATCCCCCTCCAGAACAGGCTGCTTTCAAAAGTCAAGCCTCAAAATAAAGCGACCACTTTTTTTTTCCTCTTTTGCCTCAGAACCAGCCTTCTATAGATTGCTGCTGTTCCTTCAGCACGAACTTGCAACTGTTGCCAGGCAGAATCCACCCCCTCTGCTAGGCCTCTCAGCAGACAGGCTAGATCACTGTTACTTCACGCAGCTTTGCCTCAGCTCTTTCCCGCCAAAACGGGTTGCCTCCGAGCTCCCTAATCTAGTCCCCCCAATCTGAGGTGGCACGTTCTTCCACTAGCGTACCTCCCCGTGAGGTAAGCCTAGAAGATTACCTACGCGCCCTCAGATTTTCCCTGACTAGACCCCCCTTGCTCTGGGCACACTTGCCAAGGCTTTGCTGGACCACTGGACAACTGGACCAGTCGTATCCCACACGCTGGACACCAATCAATGTGACAACCCCAGACCTACTGGAGTATACCACCCTTTAGTTAAGCTGCCACCAACCATTCCCTATAAGGAGTCACACAGACCAGGAATGGATTTTAATAAACAAAAGAACAAGGTTTATTGAAATAACAAACAGGGTAAATAAAAAGATCAGGTAAATAGGATAATGTAACGTGGCATAGTCCCAACCATATACATACAACAGATTAGCTCCCACAGAACACTTTAAAGTAAAGCATAGACCCTGAACCTATCAGTTCTGGCTACCTATAAAGAAACCTGAACCTATCAGGTATGTACTAACTGACACACAGTTGTACCCAGTCTGACACACAGACTCCAACTCTTCACTCTCCACATCAGCTCCAAATATATATACAGTACAGCTCCTCCCCCCTGATGTCCCGCCTTCCACTCCCCATAGGATGGAACTTTCCCTCCAAACCCATGACAGACAGGTACCATCAGTGCTGTATGTGACAGACAGGTACATATAGAAGAAGAGGGACTCTCAGATTTAGGACTACTTGACACTTGTATGTGGTAAATATGTTTGAAGCAAGCTCATCTACTTAATAAATATTTTTGGTTTTAGATTGGAATCCAGAACTATACAACAACCACAAGTTGCCAGTCACGTCCCAGCCAGACCCACAGTGATTATGGGAAACTCTTTGTGGTGCTGGTCATCATTGGATCGATCTGTGTCATCATCATTATAATGGGACTGATTTATAATTGCTGGCAGAGGCGCCTTCCCAAGATGAAGAACATGGTGAGCTCCTATATAGTATACAGGTTGGATACTTATTCTCCAAAGGCCAGAGAAAAGGGGGGGAGGTGGTTGGGTCATTCCCATGTGCTCCTCTCCCTTTCTTTAGGTTTAAAAATCAAGCTTCCCGTTTCCATTTTCCTTCTTTTCTAGTCACATGGTGAGGAACTACGGTTTGTCGAGAATGGCTGCCATGACAATCCCACCCTGGATGTAGCCAGTGATAGCCAATCAGAAATGCAAGAAAAGAAACCGAGTGTGAACGGTGGGAGAGCTGTTAACGGACCAGAGAGTTGGGATGTTCTCATTAACAAGCGGCCAGGTGAAGAAGGAGAGGTGTTTGAGGAAGACACACACCTTTAAAAGAGGAGTCCTTGTTCTCTGATTGCACTCTTGCTTGACTTAAGGGCCATATGGGGAGGGTGGCTCCTCAGGAACTAATTTTTCAGGTTGGGAATGGATCTGACCATCATGGTCCCAAGGCACTATCACAGTCCTGGAGCCAGAAGGGCCACCCTGAGCAGAGGGGGTGGGGGTGGGTGGGGCGTGTTTGTGTGTTGTCAGTAGCGCCAATGCTTTAATCACGTTTAAAATGCACTTGCTCTAGTTCTTTTGTAGAAGTAGAGAATGGCCAAGTTTTGAAAATAAATGGTATCAAGGCTTAGTGCTGCCCCAGCCTTTATTGAAGGATTTGTCAGTTACAGGCCAGCTATACGCAGAAGCAACGGGGTCCGCTGTCCATCTCAAAAGGTGCAATAAGAGGAGCAATGAGGGAAACCTGTGCATCTTTCTTCTTTTAAAAAGGGAAGCAGTGGATTAAGACAGTCTTGTAATTTGTCACTTAGGCTGTTGCCTAGCACAAGAATCTACACCAAGTGGTTTGCTAGATTTTCTGTTCCATCTGCCATGTGATACATACATACAAGTGGCTTGGGCTAATGTATCTTTTTGTAGGCTGATGGGTTGTGGTTTTTTTTAACTTCTCTGTATGATTGTGTTAGCAGGCAAAGGTATTCTTCACAGGCACCAAATGTTCTGTATTGTCCTAATTCTATATTCCAACAAGGTACCGTATCTCCACCTCCCCCCCTTGCCATGTTCTTAGAAGTAGGAACTCCTGTGTATCAACATAATTTTCTAAAAATCTGAATTAGATCTAACCCTGAATTGATCTAGCTTGAGTGGTCTGAATTAGGAAAATGGTTTTTCTAATGCAGAATTCCTGTTGTGTCACCAAGGGTCCCAGACTGGCAGCTGGAGGGCTTAAGGAAGGAGAGTGGGCATGACACCTTATCCTGGGAGGTCCCTCTCACTTCACTTAATGGATTTACTAAACAATAACAATGATTAATGCCCCTAGTATTGTTGGACCTATTTTGAATGAAACAGATGGGAAAGCTGAGGCTCTCTTCTGTACCATGCAGTGATTTTTGCTTTAATTCTACCTTGCTATATGCCAAGGATATACCAGTCAGAAAAAAATGAGGCTAGTTTATCAATGCCCTTGAGATTAAAGTGAAGAAGTCCTTTGTGAATGTGTCTCTGATATGCCTTGGGCAATTCAGAATGCCCCAGGCTTCTCTGCAAGCTCTTCATGAGAAACACTTGCATGTGCAGAATGTTATCTGGCCTTCTATAGACAGTGGGGTTGATTTTGTCTAAGGATGCGATCAGATGGGCATTTAGCCTGTTGTTTGATCTTCTGCAGGGACATGTTCATTCGCTCCTTTTTCTGGAAATCACACAATGTAATCACTAGAGCAGAGGTCTCAAACATGCGGCCAGGGGGGCATTTGCGGCCCGCCGGATGATAGTTTGTGGCCCCCACTTCCCTGTCCCCCCTGAAGCACCCACACATCCTCTGCTGTCAAGAATCAAAAAAAGCCTCACCTCGCTTGCCGGCTCTCTCCCAAGACAGTGCCTCTTGCACCCTCTCTTTCTCTCTCTGCACCTCCAGCACCAGCCCAGCCAGTGGCCACCTCAGCGCCCGGCGGTGCTTCCTCCTCCTCCTCTTCGTCCTGCTTCAGCTGCCTCACAAAGTCGTGGTGGGGGTAGCGGCTGCTGCTGAGTGCACCTTTTTTTGAGGGGGGCCTCAGAGGAAGGTTGCCGGAGCTCCGTGTGTGTGTGTGTGTGTGCACACCTGTGGGGGCGCACACATACCTGTGGGGGTGCACACACATCTGTGGGGGGCCCTCCTCCTCCTGACTAGGCAGTCGCCAGTGCTCCCTCCCTTCTCTGCTTCTTCATCCTGCTGCTGCTGCTGGTGGTAGTGAAGAAGGAGTCGGAGGGGGTCATGGCCGGCGACGAGGGTTCGCGCGCCCCTCTTCCTCCTCCTCCTCGGAGCCCCAGCCGGGCTAAGGGAATCCCTCGGCGGCTTCCTCGGGCTCTTGCTCCGCTTAGTGGAAAATCTGATGTGGCCCAGCATCACCCAGACTCTGCCTCCAGCGGCCCTCAGGTAAATTGAGTTTGAGACCCCTGCACTAGAGGGAACCAAACCATCTCTTGACTGTTCCCACCTGCACCTTTCTGGACATCTGTCAGGAGCTTTTGTGTGTGTGTGTGTACATCACTGTTTTGGTTTGTTTCCAGCATGTGTTATAGTTTAAAATGAACCAAAACAAGCTTTTGGCTGATAGAGTTCTTTCCACTATTATTTTGCCATATCGTGAAGTGGCTTAAGAAGAGCCATTTCCTTTACGCGGCTGTGGAGGCACAGAAGAACTGAACATTTCTTTTAGAATGTAATGGAGCATGGCTGATGTACAACATCACTTATACATAAATTTTAAAACTTAGAAATTTTCCTCCTGAAAGCAGGAGGAGACTGGAGGGGACAATAAGGGGCATTAAAAAAAAGGTCTTTGACTTGTCCTAAAAGTCTGGTCAAGAACCTACCCGCAGCCAAATCCGTGGTAAATTGGGTTCTAGACAAGCTTTTGACTGGAACTTTCAGACAAGCAGAAGAAAATGGTTGTTGTGGGTTTTTCGGGCTCTTTGGCCATGTTCTGAAGATGGTCCTCTGAAGATGCCGGGCACAGAGACTGGTGAAACGTCAGGAAGAACAACCTTCAGAACACGGCCAAAGAGCCCGAAAAACCCACAGCAACCATTAGATCCTGGCTGTGAAAGCCTTCGCGAAAGCAGAAGAAAAGTCGTTCAATGCTCCTTCATGTGTCCTCCCACTTCCAGGAGGAAGTCTCGTAATTTAAAATATATTTATAAGTGATTCAGCACATCAGCATTGCTCTGTTACACTCTAAAATTTTTTTTTCACATCCTTTGTGCCAGATACTCTAATTTCTTAAGCCACTTCACAATATGTTGAATTGACAGTTGAAGGAGCTGGACCAAACAGGGTCTCTCGAGGTGCATTTGGACATGACGATTGCACCAAATGGTTTACTGGACCTGTCCACCACACTGTTTAGACCAATCCATTCTGCTCCAATTGAGCCCTTGCAGACAAGCCCTAAGATACTTTCAACCCATTTCTTTGGAGTGTTTCCCTGTCACACACATCCAGTGACTTGTTTCACTTTGACAAAGCAACAACACGTTTTATGGTGGCATATCTAACTGAATTGTATTTTCCATTAATCATACTTGGTTTTAAAGAAAAGCATCTCTCACATACAGAAGATTCATGTATATATAATGAGAATTGACAGTGAACTTGTAATTGCAATATGTTGGCATCTAATCTGTAGTTGATTCTGAGCACTGAAATCTGATCTCTATAAAACATAAAGCAATCTTGGCAGCATTCTTTAGTTTTATATATAAATATATAAACACTGCTCAAATGTAATTTCTAAACAGTATTGTACACTTCTCCTCCAAAATTGCACACGTGGAAAGTAAGATTAATAATAGTTCCCTAGCCAAATTCCAGTTGGAGTAGATAAGGTATGAATTTTACCTTCTAGGATTGCATTTTTTCCTTGTCAAGTGAGGAGACATGTACTACCTAAACTATCTTTCACTGATGCTATTTTAAGATCCTCTACTGCCTTTTGTTATTCATTTGCTTTACTCTATGCCTCCTTTCTCTGCAAATAGAGGTCTTATCCATTTTTTTGCTGACTACCCTAGGGGCTATGGTGAGGTTAGTTGCTTCCTTGCTCATGTTTAGAAGAAAAAGCCAACCACGTTGCATTTCCCTCATTCTGCCTCCCCAACTCTACTATTCTTTGCTCTCTTATTACCAAATTCTACTTGCTTCCCTGCAACAAAATGCCTTCCACCCTTGTGACGGGGTACAGATTATGAAATCGTTGAAAATGGCACATTCTTCATTAATCATGAGGTGGAAAAGTAAAATTAAGAGAAGGAAATATTCATGGGACTCTCTTGTACATAGTCATGATTGTCAGCCTGTTACCTTTTGCAATATAAAAATTAGCCATAGTATTTTGAGTTTTGAGTCTATCTAGTAAGCTAATAAGTAAAAATAAAATCCAGTGGATGATACTCTGGGCATTAAGATGAGTAGGGTATCCCAAGACATAATTTGTCTGAGGTTTTTATGCCAACCCTCTCATTGCTCAACCTTTGGTTTGCTCCTCTGTATTTCTTGTGAACAGAAGAGGAATTTATCATAGTCTGGAAGGGAAATGCCATATAATACTGGGGACTGAATATAATGCAGTTAGAATGAATTACAATTCTTGAGTCATGTAGAGGCAATAGAAATAACCTGGAATGCTTGGGGTTCTCCATTGTTATCACCTAACTGCAGCTGCAGATCTCTTCCACAACTTGATTGTGGATTTGGTAATTTCAGTAGCGCATTCTGTTCTTCCTTGACAACTCCTTATCACAACACAATCTCAGCTTCCTATCTTTTTGCTCTTCTGGTCTGTGGCCTGCAGCTGTTAGACCTCAGGTGTCCACAACATTCTTGCTATGTCTGTGTTTAGTATTAATCCCAAAGTTGACTTATCCTATTTATGCTAAACGGGAACCCGAGTGATCCATATCTGCTTGCATGCCCCATGGTGTTCATGTTCCACTGCACTTAAAAATTGTGTTCCATTAGTTATTGCCAGCTGGAGGGTTTGTTTGGGGGAGGCACCTACTGTGCTTACCCAGCAATTGTATATTTGCTTTAAATTGCTTCCCATGATGAATTTACATATGGTTTGGTGGATTTTCCTGTGCCAATATAGATAATATAGATATATTTGTGTGGAATGAGCTATAATGGTAGGAAGTGGATCTCCCAATGTTTGTGGCAAGCTGCAGTATGCAAACTCCTGGGCAAGTGAAAATGTTTGTTATAAGGAGATATTTCAGCGATGGTCTTTACACAGCCACCGTTTGGTTTGAGTTGGATCCGTCACTGGATGCTTGGTTTAGAACCTTCTATTAAAAATACATGAAGAAGTAACACATTACAGTGTATAAATAAAAACAAAAATGTAGTCGCTGTTAAATTACCTTGGCTATCATGAAAATTCTTTATTACATCTGTTTACGACAGTCATTTATGACAAAAATGGGTTCCTTAACTCTATTTATACACCATCAAAAGATTAAGAGGAAGAGGAGGCATTCTGTAAAGTGAAGTTGATTTGATAGAAAATATTAATTGAACTCTCAGCTGAGACCATGACATAAAATTCCTACTTTTCAGTTTCCTCTCTTGTGGGACTCTGTAATATGAAAAATGGTTGGAACTGCGACCCCACTATATTTTTTACATCATTCACTGTGTAAAAAGCCACTGTTAGTGAACTTCCTTTGTAGTAAGAATTGTAATACTATGCTTCTTTTTAATGAAGCAATCAGGCTTGCAAAAAAGCTGTTTTATTCTGAAATAATCCACATAGCATGATTTCTTGTGAGTCACACTCTTTGATGTGTTTTGGGCACAATTTTCCCCTAAGGAAAGAGACTGAAGAAATGAAATTGGAAGAGTGTGAAATAATTCCTTCAAGAACTAGCTTTTGAAAGAAAAATGCCACATTACGACTAGAACCTACAGTATTGTGAAACATCACATAGGAAATTGTAAATGTGGTTTTTGCTATTTTCTGCCAAGCTGTGGCACTCCCAATATGTCCCAAATGCACAACAGACAGCTGGAACACTTGCACATACCAGTTACACATTTTTTAGGTTTGCACTGCAGAAATCCAGTAAGATTCTGGGCTATGGTTATTAATCTTTTTAATACATATAAAATAGTGCCTTGAATAAAGGATACAATCAAATGCATGCTATTTCCTATGTTTCCTTTTTGGCTATCAATATGTTTGATGATTTTAAAAATAATTCTAATAATAATCTCAGAACTGCAGAGCTGGAAGGGACAATAAAATGCACAATTGTTGGAAACTTGGTTTTAATGTTGACATTCACGAATGGGTTATTATGCCTTTAATGGGCAAATTGGGAGGACAATAGAAATAGGCAAACCTCAAGATCTTGACATCTTGATGAGGAAAAATATTATGAAAAGCAGGTGAGGAGGGTAAGGCAGATTTGAGGCTGAAGTAATGAAGTTGGTGTGGTCAGTGTCTTGAGAGAAAAGGAGAGAAGAGGCTGAAGACTTCAAATTGAGCTCTACCAGTTTATGGTTTTAGGTTGCACACGGGAGTCCAAACAAGATTTTTATTGTACTGTACAATATCTAAAGCCACACTGACCTCTGGTGGTAGCTAGGAGAAGTGTAACTGAAAGAATGTTCCCCCCCCAAGCCCATTTCATGGTTTTAATAGTTTTCAAAGAGGTAGACATGTACTGTTAACCTGTTTCAGTATGTATAACAAAAACAAATGTATTGGGGAACCTTAAAGAAACATCACAGTACCAACTGATTTCTATACTTGCAGCTAACCATTTAAATCATACATTTCACAATGTGAAGCCACTAGCAAAGAAAGTTGAAAGGCTCTCTGCTAACGTAGAAAAGTCTATAGAAGAAACATCTGTTGTCATAAAGGATTACTGGCTGTTTGTGCACTGCCCAGTGTAAGAAAATATATATATATATATATATATATATATATATATATATATATATATATATATATATATATATATATATATATATATATATATATATATATATATATATATATATATATATATATATAAAAAGAAACATTATTGTCATGA
The DNA here is from genome assembly GCF_051106095.1 of Pogona vitticeps. Taxonomy (NCBI): domain Eukaryota; kingdom Metazoa; phylum Chordata; class Lepidosauria; order Squamata; family Agamidae; genus Pogona; species Pogona vitticeps. The sequence continues at coordinate 62,550,126 of NC_135784.1, forward strand.
AAGTGAACTTACCCATTAACAGTGGAGTTGATGTATTTATGATTAATGCCTAGTTTTTGATGATGGATAGGGGAAACAGTGCTTCTGCAGGCCAAGAGAAAGTGGGGGAAAGCAAACACAGCACTCTACAGAAATGGAGGGAACCTTGCATGGGTCTTGGATGTTTGCAAAAATGGTTTTTTAAAAATAAAATAGCTTCTGATCCTTAATAGATCCCTACTTACTGGCTGCACTACTGTTTCTATGAAAAAAAGAAGCAATATTTTAAAGATCCATTTAACTGAATCTATTTAACTGGAGCAACTCTTTTTGATCCTCATTCCCTGAATGAAGCTAACTATACAGTAGTTTACATTCCCACCATGATTTAAGCTTCTAACCAGACAAACAAGGAAGCCATGCTTTATACCTGCTTTTTGCCTTCTTTAAACACACCTTAAGAAGATTTTGCCTGGCCAACTTTGCCATGTATTTTTGGGACATTTATAGTTTTTCTGCACTACTCACAAGTTAACTGGTACTGTAAATGCCTGAACAAGTGGGATTTTTATTCCGTGAAAACTTGCATTGTTTGGTTTTCAGTGGTCTAATAAAAGGTGTCACATTCTTCTACAGTTTTGTATTGTGTGATGACCACATGGCTTCCTTTGGATTTTTTTTTTTTGCCTGCTTTCATCTTCCATTTCCTCTGTGCTCAGCTTCTAAAATTCACAACTTCGTTTCTGTCATCAGAAGTGTTCCTTTCTTGAAGCAGACCAATAGCCTTAAGTAGTTGGTTAGTGAAATCAACCAAAACACCAAATTGCAGTTAGCACAAATTGTGGTTTATAAACCAGCCTCCACCGGTGATTTATTATATACTGGTTTGACAAATCATGGTTTGAAAACTTTATAGGTTGAGACATAATGCCAAATCATGTCTTGACATTCTGTCTGAATAGAGCCATAAGCACGAACAGCCTATACACTGCACCTAGATTCACCTCTCCAGCTACAGCTGCTCAACAGTTGCATCCATTGACAGCAGGAGATGGCTGAAAATGTAAGAGGCCCAACTAAACACTACTAAAATGTACAAGACCATGTTTTGTTTTGTTTTTTTGACAGTAAAACAAAATATATTGCCTCCCTGATTAAAGTATATTATGAACACTTTCAAGGGTGTGATATCTACCGGAGTTTCTATATTCTTTCTTTAAAAAATACAAAAAATTATGTACGACTTATTCTTTGTCACTGATCATAATTGTTGCTTAGGCTTCATCAAAGTCTTGGTGCTAATTATGATCATTTCTGTTGCTTAGGCCTTTTCATCATGTATTTGACGGGATGGGAAGATACCATCTAGATCAGATCAGCCTTATTAAAAGTCACTCTGTGGCCCTTAACTGATAATTTAAAGTTCTCTTATAATAAGTCAGTGAGCCTCTCCTTAGCAGAAGCTAGAGAGGAATACTGGATACTAGAAACATTTACAGGAGCTCCCTCTTCACCTTTCCTTGTATTTGATCTTTTCCTGTAAGATGATGGCTTATGTTGTGAAATCGTTAAATGATGTCAGCAAGTTATTTCTAATAAGAATTCAAGGTAATCCAGATTTGGATCAACCTAGCAGAGAGGTCTTAAGATGACTAGAATTCTGCAGGTTGAAACCGGCAGCGCCTCTTGTAGGGAAAAAAAAAGCCTCTCTGAAAACTACTTGCAGCATGGTGACAAATTACCCCACAGAATTCAGCAGAGAAATATTTTTTAAAAATTGGACTAGAATTGCCACTATTTTCAGTAGGTATTTGGGGAGTTTTTATTATTGTTATTAGTTTTATGCTGCATTTCTCCCAACAAGGGACACAAAGCAGCTCACAACATTAAAATTCACACAATTTAAAAACACTATAAGTAAAATATTAAAAGATAAACTATATATGATTTAAAATATAATTAAAAGATTAAAACATGAAAACATAAAAAATACTAAAATTATCTGCTAAAATGGGGTTCAGGAATTCAGTTGTAATTGTTAAAAGCCTGCCTGAAGAGATTGGTCTTTAGTTAGCTTTTTTCGGAAGGATAACACTGAAGGGGCCCGCCTGATCTCCTGAGGGAGAGCGTTCCGTAGCCTGGGAGCTGCCACAGGGAAGGCCCTCTCCTGTGTCCCCTCAGCTGTGCTTGTGCTGGCAATGGGACTGAGAGGAGGGCCTCCTCTGATGATCTTAAATGCCGAGTTATCCAAAAGGTAAGGTTTCCATCTTTTACAGATATAACAATCCCAGCGTTCATAAAAGGAGTTGGAAGAGTAAGCTTGGGATAGAACATTTCTGCTAGGTGTTGTGAGGGTTGTCATAAAGTGATGGTCCCAACAAGAGGATTCCTGCATATAGAAAACAAACACATCAGAACAGGTTAAGCCAGGACTCTTCTGTCTGGCATTTGTTTTCTATGGGCAAGGTAATTTTGTGTGTGTGTTCTGGAGTGCAAACGCATCCGACCCTGTGAGCCCACACCTACCGTCTGACACACAGCCCTGCTACCTCATGATAATGACATTTTGTGTATGGTATTTCCCCCCCCCCGCCCCACAGAAATCTGTACAGAAAGATACACTTGTTGTTCTTAAGAACTGCCCTTTGCTGAAAAAGCATGTACAGTAGGAATACAACTCCCAGAATTCTGCAGCTAGCATGGACACGGCAGAAATATCTCCCAAATAATAGAGAGAGTAGGTCTGTTTCACTTTGTATACACAACCTGGGAAATGATGACCAAGCATTACTTTCTGTAGAGCTGCCTCTTTGTACAAAACACTTTGTGTTTTAAAACACACAATGGTTTATAGGTATTCTAGGCACTTCTCTGACTTTCTCATGATGCGGAACAGCTATCAAAATGGCCTTTTTTGGGATCATCTCATGCTTTGAAAGGACATGTAGGTTACCCTGTGTAGCATCTGATGTGAAAGCTTCTCAATTCACCAAACAGCCAGAGAACAGCATGCATAGATTGCTACACAGCATGATTTGCCTTGAATACAGTACGGACTTAATCACTGATTAAAAGAAACAATTCCTCCTTGTAAAACCTTCCTTCCGTGAAAAACGATTGATGTGGAGAAATCTGTTATTGTAACTTTTGTTACTTGCTTGTGAATATAATGCAACTGTTAACCTTTCGATCCTACCTTCTGAATGTTTATACTGATGAAATTCAGGATAGAGCAGAATGATCTCCCAAATGCTGCAACATGTGACTGAGGTACCACTAGTATGTCTCGATAGGGGATGGTTATGCTGCCAATAAAGAACTAGAGAAGCGAATGCAAGAGGTGAGAAAGGCTTATACTGTACTGATTTGAATTATTTGATGGGATTTTTCCATTTTAAAGACTGAAATGGAATTTAGTTGCAATACTAAATCTACTGCATAAAGAAATAAATTCAGTTGGATTGTAATTTACTTTTGAGGACTGCACTATTAACTTTGAACAGGTGGGACTTCAAATGCTGCATGGTTGCTTCCTCTTCTCCTCTGGTCTTATTTTTCAAAGCAGTCTTCATTTCAAAAATCTCCTTACTATAGATACAAGTGGAATTCATTTCCCAGTGGAAGTTTTACATACTGCAATATGTGATGGTTTAATCTGTCATTTCACTTGCCAGCATTTGTTCCCTAGTCACCAATGGCACTTTCTGAAATAAAAAGTTCTGATCAAAATATAGAAGTGTCCTGCACATTGTTTTTCTTTTCAGTTTGGTAGACATTCCTGGATAAGATTCAAGATAAACAAAGTGCTAAGTTCAGTGTATGCATTATCCCTGAATTTATGATGGAGACTTACAAGACTAAGTGTTGGAACCAGTCAGTGCACACTGGAAATGAAGTGGAAATAACGAACAGCAGGATACCAAGATCTGATATTTACCTATACACTACCCTCCACAAAGCATGGTGATGTTTTACCAATGCAAGGTAACTAGGTGGAGAATACCAACGAGGACCACACTGTCAACTTCATAGCCGAACAAGGATCTGCATCATGGCAGTTTCCACAGTCAGCATTTCTAACCTTTAGCCACTGGACTCAGTTTGTAACTGAGGAAGGGACGGCACTGTGTTTGATGCTCAAAAATTGAAAGCTTAGAATGGCCTGCACCTCAATAGCAGTCTGAATAAGTTGAATGCCCTTGCAGTAGAAAATGACACTCTGCTTGTTACAGTACTGATTCTATATTTTTCCTTGCCTTTGTGATACAGAAATGCTTTGGAGGGATTCATTCACATAGCAAAATGGTTAGGTTGCTTCACTGTTGAGAAGAATATTTGGTGCTCATGAACCTTCAAGATAACCTAATTCCTAGAAAAGGCTGAAAATAGAACTCTTTCTTTCTTTCTTAAAATGGGATTACTTGGGTTTTCAAGTTACTATCACACAGGCTAGTAAGCATATATTTTATACATGTAATCCCAGATGTAAACTGAGTTGTTTTTTACTTTTATTAACAATCCTTGGAGGGGGGGAATAAAAGGAGATATACTGCAAGACCTATAACCCAATTACCAATACAATCACATAAACAATAAATTCATCCATATGAATAATACAATTCAGTCCTCCAGTCCATTAATACATGGGTTCTATTGAGCTTAAAAGACAGCAAACTAGTACTCCAGCCAAGATGTACCGATAACTGGAATAGACAGAAATGGGACATTATTCATTCAACATTCAAAACATCACTTGACCACAACAGCAGCCTTCTACCATAGAGGTCTACCAGGGAAAGGCTGTCTTTCAACTTGTTTCTTACCAGGAATTACCTGCCAAGGAGGAAAAGAAGTTATAGCAGCACATCAGCTTTTGATTTTGAGTCCTCTGTCTGGAAAATGAAATATCCAGCATAGTGTTGAGAATATAGGCGGACTAAGAGCAAAAAATATTGAACTTGCCTATTTTGTCTTTGAAACATGAGTTTGGTATCACATATTCTCTTAAAAAAGCTAGAGCTGGAAGCCTTAAACATTTTCTCCTACTGATTCTGTTTCTGATGCCCAAAATCCCACCAGGCGATGTTTTCCTGAAAATGCTGGCTACAGAACCATCCAAACCCCACTACAAGAAGAATAAAGTCATGAGTGGCAAACCTCTCCTGATTAATTGTTTTATTTGCAGCCTCAAATACAATAGACTCTTTCATGATAAGAGTCATCATTACTGGGGAGCAGGCTTCACATGTTTTATGGGTTCAATATACATACACGCCTTATATTTTGGTATTCTGTACTTTATTTTGCGTTTAACTGGTTTGGCTAGTTTGAGCCCCATTCAATGGAAAACTAATACAAAGGACAAGGTTTTTAAAAAATAAATAAACTCCAAGCTATAATATTTGAGAGCCTAACATGGGAAGACGGAAGACTCAGTCTGCCTCCCTGCCAGCCTCATCTCACCCCCTGCAAAATATGCAACGGGGATAAATTTTAGGACAAAGCCCACCCACCCCAGACCACTTTTGCCTCTCACACAAGAGAAGCAGAGGTTGATAGTGTTAAGATTTCCCGCCTGCTCCTCTTCCACTTGTTGACGAAACGGACTCCCCACTCACTCACTCACTCACTCACTCCCTACAGCCATGAAGTTCCGATGTTCCGACCTCGGGACGACAGAAGCCCCGAAACAACGCGCGGTGACCTCAATCCACGGAGAAGGCCTGCGGGCGGGCAAAGGTCCCTGACCCTCAGTCCAGCCGACTATGCACGTCTGCACTCAGTCATTCCCAGACCAAGCTTCCGGGTCAAAGACAAAGGCTGCTAGGCGGGTTAAGCAGCTCCTGCGCCGGCCCTGGCCCTCAATCCAGTCCAAACGGCTGCTCCAGGGTGGCCGCCGGCCCCCAGCACCGAGGGGCGGGGGAGGACCTATGGCTTAACGCAGGGCAAGCGAGAGCCCGGAGAGCCCGCCTCCGCCTCCGCCCTCCGGAGCCGTAGCCAGGCTTCCCAAGGCCTTCTGTCGAGACCGCCCGAGGGGGCGGAGAAGGGGGCGGGACGGCGCGGCCGGGCCGGGCCGGGGGGGCGCTGCTGTGTCCCCAGGAGAGAAGGCGGGGAGGCAAAGCGACGCGGGCGCCGGCAGGACCAGCGGGCTCGGCCTTCACCCTTATCAGCCCTTGGGCCGCCGTCTTTCCCTCGGAAGCCGGGCTCTCCCGGGCTGCCGCCCTTCCCAGGCTCGGCCTGTCCCCAGGACTCCCGCGCCTTCCCCGTCCCGCAGGCCGAGTCAATGCGGCGCCTTCTTCCGCCGAGCCATGGACACCAGCGACCTCTTCATCAGCTGCAAGAAAGGCGATGTTGGCCGAGTGCGGTGAGGCCCGCGCCCCCGGGGCCAGAGTGGCGGCGGCGGCGGCGGCGGCGGCGGCGGGGTGGGTGGGAGCAAGCGAGAGAGAAGCTATTCGGGGCGCTGGGAGAGCGAGGAAAGTTGAGCCGGGCGGGGGGCGGGGGGCTGGCTGGCTGGTGCCCTAGGCTGACCGGGACCAGAGCGCTTGGAAGGCTCCCCTCCTAAAGAGGCACGGCTTGGGAAGGAGCTGGCCGGAGAAGGCGCTCTCGTCTGAGACATTGCTCGGCGGTGCCGCTGGTTCAAGCAGGCGTGTTTACCTCCTGCTTCTTAGCAGCTCCTGTACCAAAGTTTTCTTTAACGGGGTGAAACAGGGTAACGACAGGAGATGTTTTGGGTTATTGCACACGAAACTGGTAAGAGTGCAGAGGGGTGCCCTAGAAGGGGATTTCCCATAACCTTGGCCAAGCCGCTCCTCCCACTCGGGCTTGAAAAGAGAAAACATGAACGAGTCGCTCGCCTGGTGTGTGCTAGGATAGAGGCGGGCACGTTTACTGCGACATAAGCTTTTGTAGGCTAGTGTGCCTAGATCTAGGAAAAGCAGGCAGACACATATAGCTGCCCAGAACCGGTTGCCAGGCATGGGGAGGGGGATTGTTCATAGTGTGGTTAGACAGAAGTGAAATTAATGAAGTGCAGATGGTGCAAATTAAAGTTTAAACTACATATACGGAACCTTTCCAGTAATTGTTTACAAAGCAATGTTGAGTAATAACACAAAGCATCTTGGCATTGATCATATAATTAACATCTATTGCAGTGTAAAAGGGATACCTAGTGTGGGTAGCTCTTTTATGCTGCAGTAAATGTGAACTATCTGATGAGTCGTCCTATAGACTTGAGTAAGGGACTGGGGTTCCTAGGAGGGCTTGGTTCTCATTTCTGCTCAGCCTTTAAAAGAAGTGGCAAAGCCACTCCAGTCCAATCAGATTATTCCAATTGACTGTAAACAGCACTGAGGCTTATTATCTTCTATATAGCAATACAGAACATTATTTTATAGTCACATGTTATTTTGTGATAGTTGTAATAATAGGAAAAGCTTTTTTGATAGTCTGTATATTAGCCAACCTTCCCTCTTCTCACCATTGCTATGTATTTGGTAATAAACTGACTTGTTACCACGTTGCTTCATGTCAGCAACAGGAGGTTCTTTGTAATGCTTGTAAGAAGAAAAACACATTTTTGCCTCTTCTAGGCTATCAGTTCAGTTTCATGTTGTGAAACAGCTGACAGCTTCAGATACTCCCAGAGCACCAAAACATGAACTTACAAGAGAAGAAATGGCACATCAAGGTCTTTAATAAATATATTTACCCCACTTTGGAGAAGATATGATTTCTTTAAACTGTTTTACCGTATTTTTCGCTCCATAAGACGCACCTTTCCATAAGACGCACCAATTTTTTAGGAGAAGAAAACAGGAAAATATAATCTGTTTTCTTCGCTCCATAAGACGCACAGACTTTCCACACCCCTGTTTTGTGGGAAAAAAGTGAGTCTTATGGTGCAAAAAATACAGTAATTTACGTGAAATGTGTGGTCCTTACACAATACAGTGCAAGAGTAGGTGATAACTTTATTAGACCATTAAAAATACTGTCTACTAGTTTTTGTGAATTAAAGTTGACTTTCTCAAGCATGCACTGGTGTCTTGTAGACAGTGCAGAGATATTAGAGTCCCAAAACTTCATTGTAGATGGTTGTGCCAGGCTTGTTTTTAACAGGAAGGTTAGAAAAAGCACAGACTGCATTGGAAGTGTAGTTTTACAACCAGAGCTCAGGTAGTTGTTGATTGGATATCACACCCCAGTTCTTCAAGCAAAGAAACCCAGGCATTGTGCATATATGCTCTCACATGGCTTTCTTTGGAAACTGATGTTTTAGAAGTCTACCAAAAGCATCGCCTACTCCAGCATTATACAGTGGTACCTCGCATTACGATGTTAATTCGTTCCAGCGAAATCGCTGTAAAACGAAAATGTTGTAATGTGATTTTAAAAAGCCCATAGAAATGCATTAAAACCCGATTAATGCGTTCCTAGGGGCTTGAAACTCACCGTCCAGCGAAGATCCTCCATAGCGCGGCCATTTTCGCTGCCTGTGCAGCGAGGAATCCATGCCAGAAAAGAGCGGGTGGTCATTTTGTTTACCCGGTGGCCATTTTGAAACCGCCAATCAGCTGGCCGAAAATCATCGCTTTGTGATGATCGGTTCCCGAAGCAGGGAATCAATCATCGCAAAGCGAAATTCCCCCCCAAAACATCGATGTCTAGCAATTTCATCATCAAACGAAGCGCCCATTAAGTGAGGCACCACTGTATTTAATTTATGTATTTAATTTTTGTATTCTTGAAGGCTTTCAGGGCCAGAATCCATTTGTTGACCTTTTGCAGGCTATATTTTTCAGTGCTGGGAGCCAGACTTTGTTGAGTTTTAGATTTTCTTATTTTTTGTTGAAGCTCTGCTGGTGTTTGTGGATTTCAGTAGCTTCCCTGTGTAGTCAAACATAATTATTGCTGATGTTGTCCAGTACTTCTGTGTTTTGAAACAGAATTTCATGAAAAATGCAGCTTGCAAAAGGTCAACGAACTCTACCCAGCCACAAGGACCGGTGATCACTGCACCCAAAAGACTAGCTAACAGCACCCATCAATCAAAGTGACAGATCATCTCCCCCTCTTATTACGACAGTACACCCATAGCAAAACAACAACACCCTGATAACCATAATCACCCAATCTCCTGAAAAGGACAAAAAGCTGATCCCACAGCTATAAATACTCCACTATCCCACACACTACACCAGACCACAGACAGAGTTCTAACTCCTGTCCTTTGAAGATGCTGGCCACAGAGACTGGTGAAACATTAGGAAGAAAAACCTTCAGAACACGTCCAAAAAGCCTGAAAAACCTACAACAACCACTGTTTAATTTTATTTTATTTTGTTTTAGCCCTGACAGAATGACAGTCAAGTGGGTCCTAGAGCAAACTAAGCCTGAACTATCTCTGGAGGCAAAAATGATGAAACTGAGGCTCTCGTACTTTGAACACATAATGAGAATACAAGATTCTCGGAAAAATATAATAATACTGGGAAAGGTTGAAGGCAGGAAAAAAGGAAGACCAAATACAAGATCAAATAGCTGTCTTGGGTCTTTTTGGGGAGAAAGGCAGGACAGAAATATTTTGATAGGTAGGTAGGTAGGTAGGTAGGTAGGTAGGTAGGTAGGTAGGTAGGTAGGTAGGTAGGTAGGTAGGTAGGTAGGTAGGTAGGTAGGTAGGTAGGTAGGTAGGTAGGTAGGTAGATTTACTCCCTCAAGGAAGCAACAGGCTTGAGATTGCAAGAGCTGAGCAGGGCAGTTGAGGACAGGACAGTTTGGAGGTTACTCATGCATAGGGTTTTCATAAGGTGGAGGCAACTTGACAGCACATAACAGCAAATGCAGTGTAGCATACAATGTCACTCACTAAAATTAAATCAGTACTGATCACAACGTTAAAACATTTTGCTTATGAAGCATCCAGTATCAAAAAAAAAATTAACTTTGTAGCCTGCATAATTGACGTAAACCATTCAGAGAGTGCTTGAAGCACTGTGGGGTAGTATATAACCAACACACTTTGCTTTTGGTTTTTTGTGATTTACTTTCAGCTGTCATTCTTAAGATCCGGCAGAAAATAACTCAGCACCTTGGGCTTATCAGCCAAAAAGGAAGGTTTTGCTGGAGTTTCACTTTTCTTCTATAGAGGGACTAGAATATTATGCTTTTTTTAAAAAAAAAAATTGCAAAACGATGCTGAAGCTGTACCTGAAGTCAGTTCAATAAATTAAATCTGTTTCCTTGTTTCTCGTTTCAGATACCTTCTTGAACAGAGAGATGTTGAAATCAATGTCCGAGATAAATGGGACAGTACCCCTTTGTGAGTGCTTTTGCTTTGAGACCTGCTGTTTGATAATCCATATAGTATTTTTAGAAATTTTTATTTTAAGGCTTTGCAGCATTTTCCCTTCTCAGCTGTGGATATTTTGTTCTGAAGAAAAAGTATACTGTACTCCGTATCCTATGTCCTGAAGGAGGGCAGAATTTCAGCTTTAAAAAGAGAATGAGGAGGAGAGTGTGTCACATGAAATTCCCTAATCCTATCTCTTACTTAATTTGGTAAAAGAGCAGGCCGGGTAGGTGGGACTCGTCAGCCCTGGAAGGCAGCCCATCTAGGAGAAGGGAAACTCCAAATTTAAACCTCCACTGCCTTGTGGCTATATCCACTTATGGAAAGGGCTTCAGGAGATAACCTCGAGGCAAAATCTGGAGCCGGAGTCCCGGAGGCATTTTCTTTCATTCTGCCAACTCCTGCGACGTTGCTGGAACCAGTTGTATTGGCTCTTGCCTTTCCACTGGACCATTTCAGCGATGTGGAGAGGGGGGATTTGCTGCTTGGGTAACAGCCTATCCTCCATACTATTTTACCCAGGCTTTGTGCTCTGGAGAGGACACTCCAGCTTCGCATACAGCGTCGAAACAACACGGGAAGTAGCAGTTACCGGTTATAAGTCTCTGCTCAATTGGCGTAGAGCAGGACGCCAGGGGCTACTTCTGACGGTGGGAGAGGTCATTGCACCTCACTAGGTAGATACCGCCCACCTTAAGCTGGGCAGCCCCCAGCCAGTAAGGTGCTACCTCGCCACGGTCTGTTAACCTCACGGGGTGCGTGGGGTTTAGGGTGAAACCCGACAAGCAGATCGACAACTGTGCACCATGCAACAATCATAAGAAAACTTCTGCCCTAAAGCTGGGCACCTGGAATGTACGGACAATGACCCCTGGCTTTCCTGACTACGGCTTTCCTAACGACCTGCAAGAAATAGACGATGTGCGCAAGACAGCTGTCATTGATATGGAACTGAGTAGACTGCAGATGGACATTGTTGCCCTGCAAGAGACAAGACTGCCAGACTCGGGATCTGTCAAAGAAAAAAACTTCTCATTCTTCTGGCAGGGAAAACCATCGAATGAGACCAGGGAATATGGTGTTGGCTTTGCAGTCAGAAACACTCTCCTGAGATGCATTGTTCCACCCACTGTGGGGAGTGAAAGAATCCTGTCTCTGCAGCTCCACTCATCAGCAGGACCAGTAACCCTCATTAGTGCATATGCACCAACACTGTCATCCACTACAGAAGTGAAAGACAAATTCTGCGACGATCTGGCAGCTACTATCAAAAAAGTCCCTGAAAGAGAGTCACTGTTCATTCTTGGAGACTTTAATGCTAGAGTTGGTGCTGATCACAATTCTTGGCCCACTTGTCTAGGCCGTTTTGGCATTGGAAAAATGAACGAAAATGGCCAACGCTTACTGGAGTTTTGCTGTTACTATGGTCTCTGTGTCAGCAACACATTCTTTAATACGAAGCTGCAACACAGAGTTTCCTGGAGACATCCAAGATCCAAGCATTGGCATCAGCTCGATTTGATCCTCACTCGACGTTCTAGCCTTCCTAGTGTGACGATCACACGCAGCTACCAGAGTGCTGATTGCGATACTGATCACTCCCTGGTGTGTAGTAGAGTAAAACTGCGAACAAAGAAATTGTATCGCATGAAAAAGGAAGGAAGACCACGTATTGACATCAACAAGACTCGCGATCAAAGAAAAGTGAAGGAATTTGCCCAAGCACTCGAGGAAACCCTTCCAGGTCCAGCTAATGTAAATGCACCTGAACGATAGGAACACTTCAAGAACACTGTCTACAACACCGCCTTGTCCACCTTCGGCAAGAAGACCAGAAAGATGGCTGACTGGTTCGAAGCCCAATCGGAGGAGTTAATGCCAGCCATTGAGGATAAGAGAAGAGCTCTAGCAGCATACAAAGCCTGTCCTAGCGAGTACAACCTGCAAGCTCTTCGAGCCGCTCGTAGCCAAGTCCAACAGGCTGCCAGGAGATGCTCCAATGACTATTGGCTTCAGCTTTGCTCTCAGATACAGATAGCAGAGGACACAGGTAACATCAAAGGAATGTATGATGGTATCAAGCAGGCCTTAGGTCCATTACAGAAGAAATCTGCTCCCTTGAAGTCTACTACAGGTGTGATCATCCAGGACCGAGCACAGCAGATGGAACGCTGGGTGCAGCACTACTCTGAGCTATATTCCAGAAAGAATGTAGTAACCAAAGAAGCATTAAATAACATTGAGTGCCTGCCTGTCTTGGAAGAGCTGGACAGCGAACCAACCCTAGCAGAAATAAATGCGGCCTTGGATTCCCTCACCTCTGGCAAGGCACCTGGAAGGGACAACATCCCTGTTGAAGTGCTGAAATGCGGTAAGGAGATCATCATCACCGAACTGTATGAAATCTTTTGTCTCTGCTGGAGGGAAGGTGGAGTACCACAGGACATGAAGGATGCAAACATTGTCACGTTGTACAAGAACAAAGGTGACAGGGGTGACTGCAATAACTACCGTGGTATCTCTCTTCTTAGCGTTGTAGGGAAGCTGCTTGCCCGTGTTGTGCTGAAGAGGCTCCAGGTGGTTGCAGACAGAGTCTATCCGGAATCACAGTGTGGATTTCGAGCAAATAGATCCACCACTGACATGGTATTCTCCCTCCGACAGTTGCAGGAGAAATGCAGGGAACAACAACAGCCACTCTTAGTGGCCTTCATAGACCTTACAAAAGCATTTGACTTGGTTAGCAGGGATGGCCTTTTCAAAATACTTCCCAAGATTGGATGTCCACCTCATCTCCTTAACATCATCAGGTCCTTCCACGATGGAATGAAAGGCACTGTAGTTTTTGACGGCTCAACATCAGATCCCTTTGACATCCGAAGCGGAGTGAAACAGGGCTGTGTCCTCGCACCAACACTTTTTGGGATCTTTTTTGCTGTCATGCTGAAGCATGCCTTTGGAACTGCAACAGAAGGTGTCTATCTCCGGACTAGATCAGATGGAAAGCTCTTTAATCTCTCTAGATTGAGAGCGAAGACCAAAGTCCAACTGAAATGCATGCGGGACTTCCTCTTTGCAGACGATGCAGCCATTGTTGCCCACTCTGCTGAAGACCTCCAACAACTCATGAATTGTTTCAGCAAGGCCTGCCAAGACTTTGGACTAACAATCAGCCTGAAGAAAACACAAGTCATGGGCCAGGGTGTGGACTCACCTCCCTCTATTACCATCTCCACACAAGAATTGGAGGTTGTTCATGACTTTGTGTACCTTGGCTCAACCATCTCTGACACCCTCTCTCTAGATGTCGAGCTGGATAAACGCACTGGGAAAGCAGCCACCATGTACTCTAGACTCACAAAGAGAGTATGGCTCAATAAGAAACTGACAACACATACCAAGATCCAGGTCTATAGAGCCTGTGTCCTGAGCACACTCCTGTACTGCAGTGAGTCCTGGACCCTTTGTGCCCGGCAGGAGAGGAAGCTGAACACCTTCCATATGCGCTGCCTACGATGGATTTTTGGTATCACCTGGCAGGACAGAGTTCCAAACAGAGTAGTCCTAGAACGAGCTGGAATTTTCAGCATGCATACATTACTGAAACAGCGACATCTACGCTGGCTTGGGCACGTTGTGAGAATGGCTGATGGTCGGATTCCAAAGGATCTCCTATATGGAGAATTAGTGCAGGGAAATCGCCCCAGAGGGAGACCACAGCTACGATACAAGGATATCTGCAAGCGGGATCTGAAGGCCTTAGGAATAGACCTCAACAGATGGGAAACTCTGACATCTGATCGTTCAGCCTGGAGGCAGGCAGTACATCACGGCCTCTCCCAATTTGAAGAGACCCTTGTCCAGCAGGCTGAGGCAAAGAGGAAGTCACAAAGGAAGCAAAACCAGGGAGCTGGACAGGGGACAGATTGGATTTGTCTCCAGTGTGGAAGGGATTGTCACTCTCGAATTGGCCTCCTCAGCCACACTAGACGCTGTTCCAAGTCCTCCATACAGAGCACGATACCATAGTCTTTCGAGACTGAAGGATGCCTACTACTCCGTATCCTGCATGCTGCTCTTGCTTGTAATCCCATATGATCACACCCAGTTGGGCCATGCTGTCTATTCTTGACTGCTTCCACTGGCAATACTTTTTTCTGCCTTAGAAGATGCTTCTGGATGGCAATGGAGTCCATGGCCACTGCTTTTGTGGCAGAATGTGTTAAGTATTTTAATAGAACGTTAAGTAGAGCCTTGCTTGATTGGGCCAAAGATCCATCTAATCTAGTGTCCTTTTTCCAACACCAACATGCCATCAAAGCATGAATCACCCTTCTGTATGTCCCTAACGTATGTCACCCTAAAGCATACCTGATAAGTGAAAGCCTTGTGGTGCAGTAATTAAACTGCAGTACTGCAGCCAAAACTCTGCTCATGGTCTGGGTTCAATTGCAGATAGCCGGTTTGAGGTTTGATCAGCCTTCCAGGCTTCCAAGATCGGTAAATTGACTACTCAGCTTGCTGAGAGTGGGTAATTATAATTAAATTGTAAACTGCCCAGAAAGTGCTTTAAGCACTATGAGGCAGTATTTAAGCAGCACGCTTTGCTTTTTTCCTTTGATACAAAATTTCTGCCATAACAGACTAGTTAACGTAGGCATCTCTGGAGTGGCATACTGTGTTCACGAAATATTAAGCACTTCTATTGTCTTTGGACCATTTGTGTTAGGTGCCGTTCTGTTTCTAGGCAATATCCTATTTTTGCCTATTTAGACCTCATAGGTTGGAACCTAATGGGCTCCCTTTTGCTGCATGAATGTTCCCATCTTCCTACTTCAGGTCATCGTTTGAGGCCTTCCCTTAATATCCTGTCACCTTCCTAGGAAAAGAGCTTTTGTATTTGTAGCATTGTTTCCCCCCAGCTAATCTACAGCTGGGTGACTCTTCGATGACATCTGATACTCCCTTCTTATTCACCATGGCCTTACAGTGTCAGCCTTTTAGCATTACTTTTAATCTAGAGCTCTGTTTTGTTTGTTACAAGAGGGGGTGGTCTCCAGTGGTCCTTGGCATAGCGCCTTTGAAGAATTTTGACCGATGGCCTATCTCACATGCTCAGTCCACTTTCTCTTATGCCTGCCCCTTCCAAAGTACATCCTCTGTGAGGCTTTCTACCCCTGAGGAAAAGAGAGTTGGAAATAAGTCTTCATGGCTCTTGTCCCCAAAGAGAGACATATGAATTGAAGACATGGGAAAATTGCTCCCCCCCCCATACTTGTTTAGGCTTTAGCATTATTAAACCTACTAGATCACTCTTGTGTAAGGGGTTAGTCATTCATGTGATTCTAGGTTCTCCGTTACATTACAAAGCTGTTATTGGGGAAGGACTTTTGGAAACTGACATTTTTAGGCATTTTGTAAAGTTTTCGTTTCTAACAATATATTTCTGGCAATATATTTGCTCTTCTTTACAGATATTATGCTTGTCTCTGTGGGCATGAAGAACTTGTACGCTACCTTCTGGCCAGTGGTAAGAGAAGCTGATAGGTTCCCTCTTCCTCCTGGACGATATGTGCAAAATCTGTGTTCCCCTATCTCCATGAAATGGCAGCATGTTGAACCCGTTTGCTGTCCTGCTGTGTAGGAGAGCTGCATAACCTTCATTGGATTTCTTGCTTCCTATTGGGCAAAGAACTTCTATGCTTCTTCCAAGATAGGCTTTCCTTTGTGATAGTAGTATTAATGAAGAACTGGTTAGAATCCTGTGGTGTTAGCCTTTTTAGAATGAGATGTTATCTAGTGTAAAGGGCTGCTATTTTTAAAATAGTCTTCTTGATCTCATTTTATTTGACAAATATATATGTTAATTTGTTTTTTCCCTTTTTTAAAAAAGTAAAAATCTAAGTACAATTAATTAGACTTTAACTATGGAAATAATTGTGTTTGTTATTTGCCTTTACTGCTTTTTTTTAGTAGAAAAGCAGAATGCAAGAGTAACAAATACACATAAGTAATAAATCAATATAGACTCAATAGTAGAAAGTCTTAGAACCAGCAGTAATTACTTTTATTTGCAGAACTGTCTAGGCTTCCAGGTTTTAAAACTCTGCCACCATTTAGTCTTTCACCTAGCAGTTTCCTCAGAGGATTATTATACAGTGGTGCCTCGCTTAGCGATGTTAATTGGTTCCAAAAAAACCCACATTGCTATGGGAAAACATCGCTAAGTGAAACAGCATTTCCCATAGGAATGCATTGAAAACCGGATTATCCGTTCCAATGGGAACGGATTACCGCCCTTAAGCGAAAATTGCCATAGGAAACATCACTAAGCGGAATTTCCCCATTGGAAACATCGCTAAACGGAGCACAAGATCGCTCCAAAAACCTCATCGCTAAGCGAATACATCGTTAAATGAGGCAATCGCTAAGCGAGGCACCACTGTACTGCTTCTTAAAAGCCAAAGTTATTAATGTGGGCAAGAGCAGATTTGTAGAAAGTTTCTACTTTATCTCTGCTAGAGATTGGCATGAACTGCTGATTTGGCAGTTCAGTGTGGTTCGTTTCCTGGACAAACAGCTGATCTGTAGTCCGCGGCTCCGCCCCCTCCAGCAGACACCCATCCAGCAGCAGTATCATGCCCTCCCCTACATTCGTTACGACTTTCTACTATTGAGTCAGTATTAGCTCATTGCTTATATTTATGTAGTTATTACACTTGCATTCTGCTTTTATGCTTAAAAACAACAACAGCAGTAAAGGCAAATAACAAACAATTATTTCCATAGCTAAAGTCTAAGCAACTGTACTTCTACGTAATCCCATGTTTGTTTTAACAATGGTTACGTTTATTATTTGACATTTACAAATAATGTAAAGGTTGCATTCAGTGAAATGCAGAGCTCTAAAACCTTGTTTCTAACATCATATTGGATGACATACCAGGCAGACATAGAAAGTTGTACTACTTATTTATGTAAGAAATAAAGGTCCTGCCTGGCAGTGCAGTGTTGAATGCAACAAGCACAGCTTTTGAGAGCTCCATAATGGAAAATACCTCACAGTAAACATCCCTTGCTGTTGTCCTGAGGAAGATGTACTTGAGTGATTATCTTAAGAACACAGCATGAACTAAAAAGATGGAATTTTAGACTCAAAGCAGGCTCAGGTTGCCATAGAAGAATAATGCATGTCTGAGATGATGTGGCAGTGTTTGCTTAACTAATTTCTAGACGTATACATGTCACCAGGCTGCATCAAAAATGGAAATACTCTTACCAACAGGCATACTGAGTTTTGGCAGCTAAGAAGAGCCTTGCTGAATTGCCTTGCCTGGATAGGCTTTGCCAGAGGCCTATCTAGCTCAACATCCTGTTCACTCAGCGGTCAACTGGTTGCCTGTAGGACGCCACAAGCAAGATATGAGAGACTGAAAACTGGCAATGCTACTCGCAGCATTGAACATCTTGTGATGGCGAGGTCCTCTGTAACTGTGCACTGTGCAAACAAATACTTCCTTTTATCTGTTGTGAATCCTCCACCTTTAGGCGTTGGTTGATGCCCTCAGGTGTTGCAGAGGGAGAAAAGCTCCTCTTTGTCCATATGTTTCTTCACAATACTTGCAGCATTAACTTCATATCTAAGTACAGACTGGCCTTCCTTGCAGGTGCAAAATGTGAGGCAAACACCTTTGACGGGGAGCGCTGTTTATATGGGGCCTTGAGTGACACTATCCGAAGGGTGCTGAAGGAATACAAGCAGATCACAGCAAAGTGCATGAAGAGGGACTACTACGATGTCTTCCTTCAACGGTGAGGAGTTGTATATACAATGAAAGGACATCTTCACTAGGAGGCTTTGAAATAATGACATGCTCTCTTCTGTTTGCATTTACCTGCCATGTCGGTGCTTGGAATTTGTTTTTGTTTTAATTTGGATGACTTTGGTGCCTTATAACTGGGGGCCGCCCTTGAAAACAGTTCAGAAACTTCAGTTTTACGGAACTTGGCTGCCAGATTTTGAACAGTTTCGGCTAATAACAGTCATATGACTTTAATTTAATTTATTAATTTAATTTATTATAAACTACAGCATAAAACACATAAACCAAAATACAAATCAATTGTGTTCCACACCACCCTAGTCGGGACCTCTTGTAGTAGTCGTCTTCTTCCATTGTCTTTATTCTTCTTCCTTTATTTCTCTCCTCTCCAGAACTGCATTGATTCCTGATCTGGAACTTTCCCTTTTGTTAGCACATATTCAATAAATCTGCCCTGTATGTCATAAAAATTAATTTACCTCTCCTTTCTTGACCTTTAAATTACAAGTTAATTTATCATTTATAGCAATATTCCATATTTCATTATACCATTCTTCCATTTGAAACTCAAGTTCTGATTTTCAAATTCAAGTTTTAATTTGACTTTAATGTTAAAGAACTGCTATGGCTGCCTGTTTGCTTCTGAACCCAATTCAAGGTGTGGATCCTTCTCTTTAGTGCTCTAAACCAGTGGTTCTTAACCTTGGGTTACTCAGGTGTTTTTGAACTACAACTCCCGGAAACCCCAGCCAGCACAGCTGGTGGTGAAGGCTTCTGGGAGTTGCAGTCCAAAAACACCTGAGTAACCCAAGGTTAAGAACCACTGCTCTAAACAGTTTGGGGACACATACCAGAAGGTGCACAGCCTTTCATACCAGCCTGCCAACACTTTGAGATCTTAGATGGAGATCTTTCTCCAAGCATTTTCCAAACTAGGAATGTGTACCGTATGCACTAAGGAGAGGACATTTTCAGTAACTAAACCCTAATTTTGAAATGTCCTCTCAAAGAAGTATAACTGGTATGAACCTCACAATCTTCCTTGTTTCAGTATATAACTTTTCTGTTTGCTCTGGCATTTGGAAATATTGTGTTGATTGAAAAAGTCCGTTGTCTTTAATCTTTATATGCCACCTTTCTCCTGGAGAAGGGGACCTAAGACAGCTCGCAAATAGGGCAAGTTGAACTAAAAGCACAATAAAGTGCAAAGTTAAAAAGCAATTGAACATATAATAGAAATTTAAAATGGTTATCTTAAACATTTAAAAGCTAAAAAAGAACATAGGTGCAGCATTCAGGAGAGACTGAACCTTGCCCAATTTAGGTATTAAAAGTATGCCTAAAAAGGCAGATATTTAACTGTTGCAAGAAGGGTGTGTCTGGCAGCAACCAATAGTCTTGAAAAGAAAAATATTCCATGTGTGGCCAAGAAGCAGTATTGTACAGATGACTCTGGAAGCTTGCATTTCACTTTGCAGCATGCCAGCCTTCTAAGATTTTTTTTTTTTTGCTTTTTTACTTTAAAAAAAAAAAACAGAAGGGAAAAGAGCCTGGTGGGGGCCAAGAGTAGGGTCCATGAGCACATTGGTGCCTGTGGAGCCCCCCCCC
The DNA here is from genome assembly GCF_051106095.1 of Pogona vitticeps. NCBI lineage: Eukaryota > Metazoa > Chordata > Lepidosauria > Squamata > Agamidae > Pogona > Pogona vitticeps. The sequence goes on from NC_135784.1 coordinate 62,569,887, forward strand.
CTGCCCCAAGGGAGTAACAGACTGCTACCGTCTGCTGTATTAATGGAAAAGGCAAGTAAGGTTGTATCTCTCTCTGTGCAAATCTAATTTTAGTAATATTATTTTAGAGCCTTAGTTTTATTCCTTTGAAACAAAATGTATTGAATCCTTAACAGAATTGTGGACCCCTCCAATCCTGTCTCTTTTATTATTTTAACAGTTATCTGAATTCTCCTCACCAAACTTTCTTTGCAGGCTGTTAGAACAGGGTTACCAGAGTGATATCGTCTTTATTGTCCACGGGAAGTCTTTCTGTGCCCATCGTTGCATACTCAGTGCCCGAAGTACGTATTTTGCTGAAATGTTTGACACGAAGTGGAAGGGAAAGAATGTCATAGCACTGAAGCATCCATTGGTAAGGAAATCTAAGTTTTATTCTTCTTAGGATGGTCCTTTTGTACCTACTGTTAGCCAGAAACAGGTGTTTCCATAAAGAAGAGAGAACAGTATGGAACCAGAGAAGACTATATTAATATCTTTGTTTCTTTTTGCAATATTTGGGATGGGTCTACTGCACCATCCCCACATTCCCACTTATGCCCGCATGGACTGAAAACAGGTAGAGTATAACATGTAAAGATCTGATTAGCTTTGGAATATCTCTGAGGCAAAGCTTATCCTTTAAACAAGTGAGTGTTGTGATATTTTGTATATGTGTGTGTGTGTGTGTGTGTGTGTGTGTGTATGTATTGATGCATGAAAATAAAGTCAGAAATTGCCAGAGCATATTTGTTTCTATGAAGACCCTCATTCCATAAAACCAGTTTTTCCAGAAACACTTTCTAATGCAATGTGGAGAGGAATAGTTATGCTTCATAAAGAAGCACTTCCCATGGAATCACACCAAAAAAAGTGTATTTATGTTAAACACAAAATTCATTACAGTAAGAGTTCCACAGCAGCCTCTAGGGTTGAGGGTAGGAGAAAGGGCAACTATTGTCTGTGTAAGTACAGTGGTGCCTTGCTTAACGAGCGCACCGTATAACGACGAAATCGCATAGCGATCCGTTTTTTCGGATCGCTAATGCGATCGCTCTACATTTTTTTAATAGGGCAAAATTCGCTTTGCGAAGACCGGTAAGCGTTTCGCTTACCGATCTTCGCAAAACGAAGCCCAACGATCAGCTGTTCGGCGGCCAAAATGGCCGCCGGAAATGGCCCAAAATGGCCCTGCGCAGCGTTTTCGCGCCCTCGTTAAGCGAGGGGAGAGGCGCGAAAATGGCTGCCGGCCATTAAGAAGCATCGCTGAACGGTGAGTATTCGGCCCATTTGGAACGCATTAAACCATGTTTAATGCGTTCCAATGGAATTCCCTGCCCCGTTCAACGATGCTTCAGCATAGCGGAGGTTAATCTGGAACGGATTAACCTCACTATGCGAGGCACCACTGTATATGTGTATATGTGCATAAAAATAAGCACTGTGTTTGATTTATTTAAACTTTGAATTTTGCTTCTCTCTTTTATAAACCCTCTGTATTACTTTGTATTTATTTTCTCTGCTGTGTTTATATACTATGTCCAGGGTACCCATGTGTGTACTTGCAAAGTTACTTGTGAAAATAACTTGCTCATGTACAAGTCACATGCAAAGAAGAACCCATGACTGGGCCAAGAGAGGAAATAAATGGATGCTTTTCCATTAAAGACAGAATGTACACTTCTATTTGTAACTTCTGTTTCATGAATTTAAGCAGGGGTTTAAAGCTGTACATATGAAAACAGTTCTGTCTTTCTCTGTCTTTTGGGGTGATGGATGAATAGTTTTATTAATGACTGAACCTTTTTTTAGTTAAAGAGAACAGAAGCATTTTCTGTGTAGCTTCTCCCATATATCTTGTCCCTGGATTATTCAGATTTAGAACACAAGAGTGTTTAAAATTAGTAGATCCAGTATAAATTAATATACTTACAAGTCTAAGTCTATTAGAATGAAAGACAAAAGGGGAACAAGGTAATGATTTGGATAATAATAAACATTTTGCAGATTGTGGCAGTAGCATCACGTCCCCTTGGATTTATTAACTCCTTTTTAAAAAAGGAAAAAAAAAAGAAGAGGAAGATTTACCTTGCTTGGTTATTCCAAAAGTCTGTCTAGTCTGGAATCCTTTCTCTAGTAGTCTGACACCTCTGTAGACTCATGAATGCACTGCAGGAAATTATGAAGGGACCAGTTTCTTTTAGAATCAATAATTAATAACAATTTATAGTCATGTCCTCCAAACATTGGCTGAATCCTCCCCCTTACATTTTTGTTTTGGAATTAAAGTAGCAGACAGTTGGTAGAACATATTACAGATTCACTTCTCCCTTGAATTGTATGGTTCTGATCAGCACAATTTTGGTGATACATGATTTTTTTTCAATACATACACATATACAGACTTCCATATGAACCTACCCGGCAGTTAAGATCTAGCCAGGGGGTCCTTTTTAAAGAACCATTCCTCAAGGAGGTAAGAGGGATGGCTTGTAGATAAAAATCCTTTTCAGTAGCTGTAAAATTAACCTTGCTTTGTTTATTTTTTTAAAAAACTTAAAAGAGAATGTCATTATTCAGAACACTCAAGGTGTGATTCCCCCTGTTTGTAGTCTGAAAAGTATTGCATTTTACCACCTCATTTTGCTGCATGGATTTCATGGCTATAATTACCTGCATAATTATCAGAACTGCTTTAGCATTTTAAAAACACAGTTATTCTTAGACTGCCTCAGGGACACTGATCTGCAACACTGGCTTGAGAGTTCAGTCTGAATACTAAATCAGCTCCCGCTAGCAGAACTAGTAAAGATGCTATTGAACTTTCCACAAGAAACAGGAACAAAATCTGGATAATATCATCACATTTTGTAGTATGTTTTGAGTCACAAATCATTTTCTTTTGTCACATCTGAACTTATCTTGCTGAGGTGAGCTGTTGGCTAGTGTTATGGAAAAGGGAGATACAGAGAGCAGAGGTGCTCCAGGGCTAACCTTCTGGGCTGTGGGTGAGGAGCCTATGGCCCTCCACATGTGGTGTTGGCCAGGCTGGCCATTTTCTGATCCAGATTAGAATGTGGCTACATCTGGATGGCCACAGATTCCTCACCCATGTAGAAGGCCTGCTGTATCTTCCAGTTTAACTTCTCAATAATACCAGTTTTTCTTTCAAACAACATTTGTGAGACCTCTTTCTGTAACCACTTTCATTCCTTAATACAGATCAACCCAGCTGCCTTTGGCTCACTTCTGCAGTACCTCTATACAGGTAAATCTAGTTGCGTGTTGTGACGTATTACAACTGTAGCTACTGTACTTGGTCTTTGCCTCCTTGTTAGAAATAAATTATCCAGTTCCAGGAATACATCTATATCTTTATAATCAATATTTTAACATTCAGATCATCAGAATTTGCTGCTTCCTTTTTGGGGGGTGGAGTGGGGACAAGGACAAAGGGTTTGAAGTGATTAGCTATTGAGCATCATATGGGATATGTAATAATAGCTTAGAAGTGTAGGAGGTGGAGCTACCCAAGACACTGGTGTTTTAGTCGCTGGTCTCTGTTCAGAACTTCACCAGACCTTCACTCACCAAGCCTTCTGAAGACCTGGCTGCTTCCCCCACTGTAGTACAGTGGTGCTTCGCATTACGATGTTAATTCGTTCCAGCGAAATTGCTGTAGAACAAGAACATCGTAAAGCGAAATTTAAAAGCCCATAGAAACGCATTAAAACCTGTTTAATGCGTTCTGATAGCCTTAAAACTCACCATGTAGCGAAGATCCTCCATACGGCAGCCATTTTCGCTGCCTGTCTTGCGAGGAATCTGTCCCTAAACACAGCGGGGAGCCATTTTATTTACCTGGCGGCCATTTTGAAACCACCAATCAGCTGTTGTAAAATCATCGTTTTGCGAAGAATCGGCTCCCGAAGCAGGGAACCGATCATCACAAAGCAAAATTAAATGAAGCGATTGTAATGCGGGGCACCACTGTATTTTGGTGTGGAATTAGTGCTGTTTTTTTCACATATTGTAATAAAACGTTGTTGCCTGAAAATATTACTACTATTGTTAATTATTTTGCAAGTGGTGCATGGAATGCCACGATAGTAAGGGCCATAAGGTTGCTAGTGATAAGTGGCACACTTTTGGTCAGGGTACTCTTCTGATATGTTTGCAGTTTGTGTCTTCATTCAAGGATGAGAGGATTTTTTAATTAAAGCGTGTTCTTTTGTTTTGTTTTAGTAGATAAATAGGTACCACCTCAGTAGGAAGGTAACAGCGTTCCGTGTCTAGTCGTGCTGGCCACGTGACCACGGAAACTGTCTTCGGACAAAAACGCTGGCTCTACGGCTTGGAAACGGGGATGAGCACCGCCCCCTAGAGTCGAACACAACTGGACTAAATGGCCAGGGGAACCTTTACCTATAAATATTTACCATATAGTCATGTGGAAGCAGACTTGATCCACAAAAGCTTACATTAAAATAGAGCAGTTAGTTTTTAAAGGGCCACAGCGTTTTTGTCTTCTTTATTTTTGTTTTGTTTCTTGTCTAATATGTTTTATAAGACTTGTATCTATGTAACCAGTTCGGGAATGGAGCTTGCAGAGAAGTAGCCCAGGATAAAAGGTTTTCTGTGTTTGAGAGCATGCACGTGTATTAAGGGGAAAGTCGCTTAGCCTTCATCGGGCATGGTCAGAAAGTTCCGGCTAGTTTATGCAGGTAGAATACATATTAGCCTGCCATTGTCCTTCTCCTGCTTCTGTAAAATGTATTTTCACACTTTCTTTAATGTACTAATAGAGCGGGTAATACATTCACATTTTTTAAAACCAAAGGTACGTTTGGACTAAATATCTAGAAGATATTTTATTCATCTCTTTCTCTTCTCAGAAAAAATAGATTTTTCATATTACTTGTCCACAAAAATCTTCTTGATTTTTTTTTCATATTTTCATTTTTAAGGATATTTATATAATAGCCAATACATGCAATAAAGTTTTTTTTAAAATTAGACAGTACAGCAGTACCGTGTTTCCCCGAAAATAAGACAGTGTCTTATATTAATTTTTGCTCCAAAACGCATTAGGACCTGTTTTCAGGGGATGTTTTATTTTACAGTCATGTCATCATCTTCTGGTTGCTGCACAATGGTGGAGGGCGGGGTTTCACTTAACTAGGGCTTATTTTGGGGGGTAGGGTTTATATTATGAACATCCTGAAAAACCATACTAGGGCTTATTTTCAGGTTAAGTCTTATTTTCGGGGAAACAGGGTAACAGATGCAAAAGTTAGTACAGTGAAAGCAGAATTCTTTCAGGTTACATTTTTGAAAAGCTGTATAAGAGATGTCACAAGGCCTGTAGATCATCAGTTGAACCTTTGTGCTTCATACTCACTCACTCACTCACTCACTCACTCACTCACTCACTCACTCACTCACTCACTCACTGTATATGAGTGCAGTACTGTCTAAAGCCACAGGGTGGTACTGGAGCTTATATTTGCAGCTTTGGTTGATAAGAATGGATTTTGCACCTCGGTGGATCGGGTGAAATAAGGGTGAACTAAAAGAACCGATTGAAAGGCTCATTGGTTTTGTTTTGTTTTGTTTTGCCAGGTCGTTTAGATATAGATGTCGAATATGTGAATGATTGTAAAAGACTGGCTAAACAATGCCGGCTCCAGGATCTCATTGAAGACTTGGAAATGAAGTGTAAGAAGGTGTATGAATTTGGTAAGCCTCCTTATCAGACTCTTCATATGAAAGCAGGGTAGTAGTTCCTGTTTTGTTTTAATGGCTTACAATCTGAGATGGCCACAAAATAAGTATAGTAACAGTAAGTTAATTGTTTTTCTCCATTCTTCCGCTAAAGTGCTCAGAATAGCTAACAGCATAGATTGGAAACAATAATGATAGAACAACATGTAAAACAAAGACTATGGATTATGTCAAAGATGAAATTGGTCAAGAGTACGACCTGATATTGTACAGCAAAAGCCCATCTGTACTTCTTAATTGGGAAACTGAAGCAGAGTTTTGGCTTTAAATCAGAAAAAGACACATCTATGCTCACTCAGTGTGTGTCTTAGGACAGCATTTCCCAACCTTTTCTGGTCCGTTGACCAGCTGGGGGAGGTGGGGCACCCCCATACTTGCACGCTGCCATTTCTGCATGCACACGAGCCCACATGAGCATGCACTGCCATTTGCATATGCGCGCGAGTGTCCATATGGGCCCACGCAGGCCCATGCGCATGTACAAATGGCAGCACGGTGCTCATGTGGGCATGCCAGAGCATGTGTACAAGCACAAACGGGTGGCGTGGGGGTGAGTGCACACGGGAGGCGGCAGTGGGAGGTCTCTCTTGGCGGTCCGGTCCGGCCCACGCCACGGACCGGCATAGTGCCGCAGACTGGGGGTTGGAGAATGCTGTCTTAGGATACTGAAAGCCACAATTCTCAAGCTGATTTTATTGCTAACATAAATTTCTATGGAAGTAGGCAGTCCTTTAGCCGACCTGGTTCTTGATTATTTAGGGCTTTAAAAGCCCAGGCAAACAATTTGAATTGTGTCCAGAGGCAAATAGATAGCCAGTGGCACTGACAAAGAATTTAAAAATATGTTCTCATCAAGTTGGTACATTTGTTGAAAATAGGAACCTCAATGAGGTGTACTTTTCACCGTTAAAGACAAAATCTGTGGATAGGTCAGTGGTTTAGGTATCTCGTTGAGAATCTCAATTCACTACCGTTCAGGGTCATGTCTGACTACAATAATTGCTTTTTGAGAAAAGGAGTTTTACTGTGGCAATCATCTTTTCCCCACTTCTCAGTTAAATGGTGAGATGACAGCTCCATGTCGTAATCCATAAAATGTCAAGAACAGTGACATCTCTTGGTGATGTGAATCATCTGAAATGTTAGAAGGTAGACAGAGAACTTCTCAGCCTGCTGAGTCACACCATACAACCTCTCTGACATTCTACTAACGTGTTAACCAATACAGGGATCGCTTCCCTTGTCCCCTGGTCTCCCAAACACAGGCGGATGAAGTGGTCTAAATTGTTTTAGTGCTGACTGGTTTATTATGGTCTGTAGTTCCAAAATCTCACTCCACAATAAATCACTTTATTTTGAGAGTGCCACATTTTTGTCTCCAAGTAAAACTATATGGAGATAGGTATGCTCCCTGAAATAAAGACCACCATAGCAGAAAACTACCAGGGTAAGGCTAGGGAAAGTGGAGAAAAAAATAACTCAAAATAAGCCAAAACCTGATGTGTCTGTGCCATCAAGTTGGAACTGAGTTATAGCAACCCTAATAGGGCTTTCAAGGTAAGAGATATTTAAGGAGTGGTTTTGCCAGTTTTGCCACCACCCCAGTCAGTTTCCATGGCTGAGCAGGGATTTGAACCCTATTCTCCAGAGTCCTAATCCGTAACTCTATCCACTACACTACACTGGGAATTCCCAAACCAAATGCTGCACCATAAATACACGCATTCTATTTCTTGTTAGTGACTTAGTATTGTGCTCAACAGCTTGCTTTACTATACCGGTTATGCAGGCATTCCTTTGTACAGCAAATTAATAAAGACAGTTCTGCTAGACATAATCCTAAATACATCCAGATTTGTCTTGCAGTTCTCTGGGTCTATAGTGTTTTTCTTCCAGTAAATTGAAAAAAATTATTTTCTTTCTTTGATTGAGCACATCATTCTGTGGACTTAGCCTTCACGATCATGGAAGTGGTTTGTAAATAAATATGTAGATGTCAGAGGATAAGAGCTATAGATGTGTTCAGATGTAAATTGATGATTACATCTACTTGAAAAATTGTTCCATCAGGCTTGATTGATCTTGAACTGTGAAAATAGTAATGTTGCCACATTGTGAGACAGGTCTCCTTTAAGAGATGTGAGTATTGTGAGTAACTATTTCTTGTTGTCTGTTTATGTAGAGAAGCATAAATAGGAACCAAAGGAGCTGATAACAATCACTGCAGGTGTGTAGAGGGGGAGGAGACCTGCATGGAGTCGCATTCCAGCATTTTTAGATAAGGGTGCAGTGAGAGATCAATAATAAAGTGACTTGTCCAAATATTCATGCTGACTAACTTCAGTTTGCTGGTATCACCTCATCTGATTTCTTCCCATCCAAAATCTCTTGTCTTGATTTACTTGGTCTTACTTAAAAATGGCTATCTGCAGAAAAAGTACCTATTGTTGGCTACCAAGTTCATGGCAAAGTAGATAGAATACCATTAATTCAATTAACATTTGAATAAATGGGTTCAAGAAGTTAGATTGGTATTGGAGGGCACTTTATCTAGAGCAAATGCATGTTGTGGGGAGAATGAAGTTTTTTTTAATCCACTCACTCCGCATTGTCCCAATCCAGATCAAAGGATTTATACATCTTGCTTTTGCTGAGACAAGAGAACCTGTCCTTCCAGCATTTTGCTCTAAATGGATCCCCATCTGAATTGGAGATGTAACAAGAGGGTAAAAGGATCTGGTTTTGGCTTCCTATCTACAGTTTATGCTTGAGAAGCCATTGATCCACTTGCCAGTTGTATGAATGGTGTCTTAACTAGTTAGGTTTGAAAAAGTATGGCTGTGTTGACAGTGTTGGATGTCATTGAAACAGTGGACACAGTCTGACAGAGGATGATTTTTATCTTTTTGTATTTACTAGCCATGTGCCATAGTTAAGTCAAGAGATGGGTATGGTGGGTGGGAGAGGCCAGTCGTTAAAGTTACTTTTACACTCTGTTCATTCCAGTATTTTGAGATGGAATCAGATGCCACTTACGGATTCTTACTAAATGAAAACTGAAGTTGCACAGAAACTGAAGTTGCACCTCAAAATATCTCCAGAGAGGGACTTCTGGCTTGATGCTGTGACAAGACAGCAGCAGGAGGACGGAGCTCCATCTCCTGGGCTGAATTCCGACCTGTTTGGCATCCCCCCAGGGGGTTAAAACCACCCCAAAGAGGTGGTGAAATGGGGAGAAGCCTGTTGATCACCGGGGGGGCGGCGGTTACCCATGTTTGATCCAGGAAACTCCCCAGTCAACCAGTGGGTGGAAACAAGCAGCTGAATAAGCCTGCTTGCAAGTCGTCGACAGCCAGCAAAAGAAGCAGCAATAAACCAGCCAAATTAAACATCGTCGTTAACATTGGGTGAGATACAAAATCTTAATTATACTGCTCTATAACTATCCCTCGATGGAAAAATCCCTTTAACAGGAAAAAAGAGGGTCTCTTAGCTCCAACTCTAAATTAAGCAGTGGTGGATCTGGAGAAGGGGAAGGAGACGCAAAGAGAAGCAAAGAAAATAAATTGGACATTAATAAAACACTTAATTATACTGCAAGGAAAGAAGTTTTGTATTACTTTGGTTCTAAACTTAAGAGATCTTCCTCTTAAAATTATTTTTACAAACAATGCTCAGAGTAATGTCTGTCTACAGTGTTGGCAAGTAGCCCAGAAACATGACCTTGAAAAAGCCTAGAAACCTGATTTGAAACTTTGTTTTGTCTTTCCGTTTTTTTTCTTCCTTTGAGAACTGACTAAAGCATAGACAATTAACTTTGGAAAGTCTAATACAAACATTGAGTGAACTGGACTGCCAAACTACGTCAGAGACTGGATTCAGTTAATCCCAAAGATGATCAACTTACTGAGGCAACTATTGATGGAACTGGACTGACAGCTCTAAGCTACTAGACATTTTTCACTTGAAGTCTGAGGGCATAATGTCACAACAAGAGAGATTTGGGGAGGAAACAAAATCTACCCTGCAAGCAATCTTAGAAATAGTGAGATCCCAGAACCAAGACATGCAATCGTTCACGGAACAACTAAAGAAGGACTGTATTCAAGAAGATACAGAAAACACTGAACATGGAAATGTGAAGGTGGAGGACTATGTATGCCAAAGAAAAGAAGGACTGGAGGAAATCGGGGAGAAACTCAGGAGAGCTGAGGAGAATCTTAGCTGTGGGGGGGATCAGCAGCATTAATTAAAAATAGCCTGGAAGACATATTGGAGATAGATCAGATGCATAAAGATCTATTGGAGATTGATCAAGTGTACAAAATGCTTTCAAGTTACACAAGGGACAACAGAATATTTAGGGAGATAGAAACAAGAATTGGGAAAATACAAATAAGACATGGAATCACTTAGAAAAGATGAAAAAGGGGGAAATATTAAGGTGGCCTCATTGTTGAAAGCATGTATATACTTAACTTCTGGAACTGTAAAGGGGCATATCTTACGTATTAAAAAGGGGAATTAAACTGAAATAAGGGATCATTAATCAGGGTAAAGGTATAACATGGTGGCTTTTAAGGTAAATTGAAGTTAGATATGAAGATGGGGCAAAACAAATAGTACTTAATGAATATATACTAGTTACAATGTTGATATAGACATGATAGAAAATGTGGAGATAGAAATGGCTAAACAATTATGTAAAGAAAATTTTTATAAAAGTACAGTAGTCAATATTGTATACTAAAACATACACATGAACGGTTTAAATGTTTTAAAAAGTATAGATTTTGAAGAGACAACTGAGAAGACACCAAGATGCAAAGAACAAATGATTGTAAGCAACCCATGTAACACAATGTTTAACAAACAAGATTAATGTAGATTAAATGAGACTTCTGGACCATGTTAGGGGAACATGTAGGCTCCCAGGGAGAGTAGGAATCTGTTCTGCTGTGGCATCCTTTCACTGTTCCCCCTAAGCTGCGCGGGTGCATGGCTGTTGCATACCCGCAGCCAATGCTGCCACCCATTTGGTTCCCGTCGCAGCTGGAATCCCACTTGCAGCACTGGTGGAAAATTAGAGGGGACGTTGCATCCTTTCCATTGGTGGACGGACATGATTGTTTGCGCCAGGTACTTATAGAATAAAGTTCCATACAAAGGTATGAAAGAATGTCAGCGTCAGGTGTATCTCTCTTTGGCAGGCACTGAGAAAAAAAAACACATTCCTTTCTTTGTCAGCTCTGCATTATCTGTTTTGTTGGTCTATATATAGATGCCTTATGGTATATGTTAGTTGCTGTTGGGATACATAGCCAGCTAGCTAGCTTGCATTATTGCCTTCCCCCGCCCAGCATTTTTCCTTGGCAGTGTCATCATGCATCTAAACTTAAAGAGCATTTGCAATGATCTTTTTAAAATACAGGACTTTAAGATGCTTCCTTGAAAACAATGATGGAATAACTGTTTTGAGGTATTTTGGGGTTTTTTGGTGCAAATGTTGGAATGGGAGAGGAAACAAATGCTTGATTGCTTTTCAGCAAGTAGGCTTTCTCAGAGAAAAAAGAAAATACCGTGCTCCACATTCACTCCACCTGTAAAATAAACAATATATGCTTCATTTATCTTTCTGACATTCACCCATGAGAGAGGTTTGGCTATTCTACTGTGTTATATTAAAGGGGCAGTATCCAGTGGTGGCATTCTATTGGTGGAATGGTGGGCTCCAGTAGAACTGGGAGAGCCCCCTCCTCCCCTCCACAAGAGCGGGGGGGGGGTTTAAAGAAATTGGTACTGTGATTGTCAGTGGAACATTGCATAGGAGGCATACACAGATTTTGAATTTTAAAATAAAAAATCTGGATAGCTCTCACTTCTTTCTATGTAGTATTCAGGAATCAGTACTCTGGGTCTTTCCATTTTTGTTTTGCCTCTTCCAGTCTCTTCCAAGCCAGGGACCTGTGTGAAGGTGCTGACGATTGATCCTGCAGGTGATTCACGACTGCAGGAAGACCTGGCTCTGCTAGCAGACTGCGCCTTGCCAGCCGAACTCAGGGTAGGAAATAATTTCTTTTCTACCATCCACACCCATGCTGAGTTCTCCTAGTAGCTTGTTCAGGAGGCCTCTGTTTGGTTCCCTTTGGCTGTCTTCCTTGAGCCTCACATTTGACGTTCAGTCATTGGCAACGTCCCTTTGAGAGTGCCTTATTATTTGGATATTCTTGTCTTCTCTCTTCACTTCTTATACCTGGTCAACCTTTCTAACACTTGTGTGCATATTATGGTGGAAAAGAGGGGTTTGTCCTGCGATATATCAGGATGAGAGTTTCCCATATCATTATTCTGGGCTGAAGCTTCATGACTGAGAATATCTATGAGGAAGATGAGCCCAGCAAAGAAATTAGTTTGGCAGAGAGGTCTCTTTATCTGATTTCATAGAATCATAGAGTAGTGAAGATGGAAGGGGCCTATAAGGCCATCAAGTCGAAACCCTTGCTCGATGCAAGAATACAAATTGAAGGATATCTGCCTTAAGTTTCTCTTGAACGCCTCCAGTGTTGGAGCACTCGCCACCTCTTGAGGTAATTGGTTCCACTGTCGTACTGCTTTGCACCAGTGTCACATAGCTTGTTATATCGCTATAGCTTGCTGTGCAAGTGGGGGTGTAGGAAGAATCAGGAAAGTGAAGCAGGAGCAAGTTCTCGTGAAGTCATGCCGAAGAACATTAATTCTTATTACGTGTATTATGAAAATTGTCCCAATACCCATACACATTTTAAAGTTTTAGGAGGTAGTTGTTTTCTAACAGTAAGGTACTTGAGTTCCCATGAGAAAGCCTTTTCTCTGTTTACAACAATGTGAAAACAAAAGTACTGTAGCACCTTTTGAGGCTAACAAATTTATTTCAGCATGAGCCTTCATGGGTTGCATTCCACATCTTCAGGAAGAAAGCTTGCCCTGAAATGAATGTTTTGACTCTCAGATTCCACAAGGACTTATGTTTCTGTTTTGTTTCTGTTGTTGCTTAGCAGACTAACGTGGCTGCCTCTCTGAAAATGGTTCCCCCTCCCCACGCTACTTACAAACATAAGAGCCCTTTTAGATTTGGCCAAAGGCATATTAAGTCCAGTCTTCTGCAGCCGGTCCAGATTCCTGTAAGAAGCCCACGAGTAGACTCTGAGTGCAATGGTATCCTCTTATTTGTGTTGCGCAGTAAAGGCACATTGTACTAGTAGACACATTCCCTTTGTTACTGGTGGAAACATAGCGCCATCATGACTACTTGCTGCTGCTATCAGTAGTGTGTATTTTTTTATTTTTTAGACTACAGTTCCCATAATTCTCTTTTCCACCTGCAGGACCCAGACCTTACAGACACCTAAATCATAGTCACCTGTAAAGAAGAACCCCCTGGCAGGTTTCATGTCTGATAAGCCTAATTTCCTGATTGAAAAAGAAGCTGCCCTAATAGTTGCTGGGAAGTTTCCTTTTCGTACAGGAAATTGAGAGCATCAAGGCATGAAGTCTAAAAACTGGGCCTTCTCTCCGGCACAGCTTCAGTGTTTTGGGTCCTGCAGGTTAGACTCTCAGAAAGGAGAATTATGAGATTTGGAATCCAAATTATCCAAAATACGCATCTTTAGTAATACCCTCATCCTCCTAGAATGTGTCGAATCCCTCTTAAACCTAGCTAAGTTGGTAGCCATTACCACGTTGTGTTATAACAGATTTAATAAGCCAATGGTGCTCTGTTTGAAGATGCCCCTTTTATCTTTTCCTTTGATCTTATTTCCCTTTGTCTTGATTTTTGATGCTCTTTTACTCATGTGCATCTTGAACTATCACAAGTGTCCACTGACATTCACAGATCAGATGCACAATGTACTGCTCATACCTTACTTTGCTTATGGGAAATCCAGCAAGCTGCAGCCTTTCTCCTCCGTAATAAATAGTCTTGCTTGCTTGGCTGATAGCTTGCTGTGACAGTCAGGCAAAACTTTCCTATTTGTTCTGCCTTTTTCACAATCATCTTTCAAAAGCCCTAAGCAAGTGGTTATACACATGCTTGGGATAATACCAATATGTCAATCTCAGGTAACATTATTGTAGAAGACCTATCTTGTAACAATAAAAAGCACTCTTTCCATTTCAACGAAAAATGCAGAATTTCCAGTATATGAGGCTGTGAAGACTTTACGATGAGGGCACTTAATAGGCATTTAAATCATTTGAATGTCACATTAATTAATATGCATCGTTCCCTAGGGTAATGAGGGGATTCTCACTGCTGCTGAACATGCCACTTGTCATGTTACAATGTGACACAGATCATGCATGCCTGAGAGCTTTTCCATTTCCTGATTTCATTACACTTTTCCTTCGTTGAAAAGCTAAGGATATGTAGGTGTAGTTCAGATGTAGAACAAGGGAAAAGTGGCCTGATTTCCTTCTCAGGTGTGATTAAAAACTGAGGCAAAAGCGTGCTTGTCATATAAAAATTATACGTGACAGCACCTAGAGCTGTGACTTCCCATGGACTTTCCTATTCGTGCCTGTGTCCTCTGCCTTATACTGTGTGTAATTAATTCTGTATCAAATCGTGTACATATTTTATTCCACCTAAATTTCCTTCCTGCTTTTTTGGATCCATAACAAAAACAAATTAATAAAGCATGGTCATCATTTTAAGGCACTCTTGGAGGCTATAAATCTGAGCAATTCAACAAAAGTTATTGCTTTTTCTTGTGCTGAAAATAAGTTCACTGTAGCAAATTCACCCTAAGGAAATAGAATTTCATTATACTGGATTTTTTTTATTTAGCTGGGGGTCAGATTACTTCTTTGCTATCTTTGCCAAGTATGGAGAGAATCTTCTCTTCCTATATCATTTGTCCAAGTAGACAGTTATTTTTCTTTAGATTCATTGCTTCTTCCGTGTTCCTCTTCATCTTTTCCCCTCCCAACATTTGTCTGTCAGGGAGTAATAAATGGCAAAGCAAACATGGCTATTTCTCTAGCTGTTCAGCAAGCTTATGTTCATTCTTATTGGCTTAGATTGCAGTGCTTTAGTTTTTCTGTTTCAGAAAACTGTATTTAACTCTGATGAAACAGGCTAAAGGGGTCATCTGCTGCCCTACTCTTTCACCTTGGGAACAAAATTCCTCTACCACATTTAAACATGGTTTAACGTTGGTTTCCAGTGGTGGAACAGGTCTCTGTTGAGCCTTAGTCATTTTTAATATAGCTGACCATTGTTCCAGAGTGGAATCTGCTGCAGAAAGGCAAGGATGACAAAAATACAGTGGTACCTCACAAGACAATGACCCCGCTAAATGATGAATCCGTATAACAATGACTTTTTGCGATCGCTATAGCGATTTGCAAAACAGTCATTCCAATGCGGGATTTTCTCTGGACATGCTTTGCGAACCATTTGTTCACAAGATGATGATGTTTACAGCTGATCATCGGCTTCGCAAAATGGCTGCCCTGTGTTTTCCGAACCCATGCTTCACAGGACAGCCATTTTTACAGCTGATCGGCACTCGCAAAATGGCTTCCCTGTGGGCAATCTTCACTGGACGACGAGGTATTTTCCCCATTGGAACACATTAAAACGTGTTTCAATGCATTCCAATGGGGAAACGGATTTCGCATGATGAGGATTTCACTATACAGCGATTTCCGTGGGACGGATTATCGTTGTCATGCGGGGCACCACTGTAGCAGCTTGTCAATTTTGAATCCATTCACTCTCCAGCGGAGAATTAAAATTCAGAACCTTGAAGCCTCCTGAGTCCTCAAAGTATAACACTTACATGTTTTATTATCCAGTGAAGTGGTATTTGGAAAAGAAACTAGGTTCTTCTGGTATAAACAATTGCAAGACTGTTGTTGCATGCTGTTTCTTTTATCAGTTGAGTGTGTCAATGCCCTTTGGATAGTATTAGTATTTTCCCCACCTTTCCGTTAAGTATTATATACCTCTTGTCAGAAAATGCAAGTGAGATTTAATGATAGAAATGGGAGATAAAGTGGGAAGAGAAGATATACATAAATTATCTAGGGTGGATTAATGCATTGTAACTTATGCAGCTGGTCTTTGATTGTATTCAAGCTAGTGAAAGCAGTATACTGCGCTATATTCCTGTATATCTTATTTTGCACAACACAGTGTTGCTTGCTAGAGTTGAGGCAGATAGGTAACAATAGAACCTTTATCCTAATTCTTCATCTGGAATCTTTTGGAGCTATTTCATCTTACAGCCAGAAATATGGTCACTTCCATAATGAAGAACATAACCGTGCACAGATACATAGAACTCTTGCAATAAATAATAAATATGTAGTATACTTATGAGTTCTTCAAACAATCATGGAAAACAAAGGTGTATTTAAAGAAACATGTTTGCAGCAAAGACCTTTGCCAGTTCTCCCTGTTTCTTCCCACTGGACAATTAGAAATGGTGAGGTTAGAGATTGATCCAAAGGAATCAGACACTTCAGTTTTAATACAGTGACGATTTCTCTTGTTTGTAAACTCTAATCTACAAACTCGGGGTCCTCCAGGGCATAATGAACATTTAGGAAGAAATGTTATCACTTCGTAACATTTTGTCAGGGTGGACTTTTTAATCTACTGAGCAGATTTTGCTGTTATAATGTACACATCGTACTAACAACTTTGCTACAGTCATGCCCCGCTTTACGATTGCCCCGCATTACGGCGATCCTTTTGCGATCGCAAAACGATGGTCTGAATTGGGGTTTTTCGCTTTGTGATGATCGGTTCCCTCCTTCAGGAACTGATTCTTCACAAAACAAACGATTTTCGGACAGCTGATCGGCAGTTTCAAAATGGCCACCGGGTAAATAAAATGGCTCCCTGCTGTTTTCTGGGACAGATTCCTCGCTGCACAGGCACTGAAAATGGCCGCTCTGTGGAGGATCTTCGCTGGACAGTGAGTTTCCAGCCCATTGGAACGCATTGAAGGGGTTTCAATGCGTTTCAATGGGCTTTTTATTTTTGCATTACGACGTTTTTGTTCTACAGCGATTTCGCTGGAACGAATTAACGTTGTAATGCGAGGCACCACTGTATTAGTATTTCTTATATTGGTCAGTATATAATGATGGCAGTATTTTAGAAAGAGAAATACTAAGGATATTCTCCATTATTTAGGATGCAGGTTCTGTGAAGAAACTAAGAGCTAAACTAGTAGATGCTGCCGGCTCTCTCTTAAGCCAACATTTTCTCTTCCTCTTTAGTGGATGGTTGTAGGCATGGAAATGTGTACAGTGGGGTCTCGACTTACGAACTTAATCCGTATTGGAAGGCAGTTCTCAGGTCGAAAAGTTCGTAAGTCGAATCTTCATTTCCCATAGGAATGCATTGAAAACCATTTAATCCATATCTGCTCTTTTCGTCCATAGAAACTAATGGGAAGCTGCTATTCCGCCTTCTGCCACTAGAGGGGTATATTTTTTTCTTTTTTCCTTTTAACCTAAGATGACTTAGCTTTTAAAAAAAAGGAAAAAAGAGTTCATAACTCGAATCTAAGTTCGCAAGTCGAGTCCATATATTCCTATGAGAGCGGTTCGTAAGTCGAAACGTTCATATGTCGAGCTGTTCGTAAGTCGAGACCCCACTGTATTTGTGAGGATATCCCATACTGGGTTTTGAAGCCTGATTGATTTTAACTACTTGTATTTTTGACAAATTGCGAAGCCTTCAGCGCTCAGATACCTGTCCTTCCATTAGCATTTCAGGAGTGTTGCTTTTAGATGTCAATCTGGGAAACATTCTTCCATTGAGGGCCATATTCTGTGATGGATGGGGCTGAAATCAGCCACGGGTAGGACAGAGCCAAACCTTTTCCTCTGCATATGCCACCGTCTTTCAGGTACCACCTTCCTTTCCTCTTTCCCTCTCTCTGTCCCCACCACACTGTCCTCAGAGGCCAGATGACTCTTGCAGGCAGTCCAGAGAGATCCATTTCAGATGGCCTTTGATGTGAGGTGAAGGATTACCTGCCATCCTAGAGCTGCAGATTGCTCATCTTAGTGTACATGTCTAACATCTCAATATATATGACAGGAATTTCTGTGTTTGTTGTGTTTGTGTTTATTTAGGTAGGTTTTGGGGAATTGCCCTTTGATAGCACCGACAACTTCAGCAGCTGTCCTGATGTGTGTTTCCGAGTGGCAAACTACAATTTCTTGTGCCACAAGGTATGTACGTGCATTAACTATAATTACGAGGCTGCCTTCCTGTTCCCGTAAATATTTGTGTTGTAAAGGGGAGAAATGGGAATCTGATACTCATTTTCAGTGCTTTAACCCTGCCGTTGCACTCTGCAAGAAGCACTGAAGGTGGCATACAATGTCTGTCTGTCTGTCTGTCTGTCTGTCTGTCTGTCTGTCTGTCTATATCTATCTATCTATCTATCTATCTATCTATCTATCTATCTATCTATCTATCTATCTATCTATCTATCTATCTATCTATCTATCTATCTATCTATCTATCTATCTATCAGAAACTTCTTAAATATACTCTGTATATTTATTTGTATATTTATCCTGACAAACCGTCAAAAAAGCTGGATGGGAGTTCTTCTCTGAATTGTTGAAATGGCTGGATTTGCTTGGCCACTTGCTTGCTTTTATCCCAGAATTATGCCCTAGTCTCAGGCTTGTTTTCTTCTCTGCTTACAGGCCTTCTTCTGTGGGCGCAGTGACTATTTCAAAGCCCTCCTGGAGGATCATTTTTCTGAAAGTGAGGAGCTGAAGACACAGCCCAGTATCCCTGTTGTGACCCTTCATGACATTTCAGAGGACATCTTCATCAGGGTCCTTTATTACATTTACAGTGATGACACAGAGGTGAGGCTTGGCATCTTCCTTTCAGTTGTGGAATGTTTATTGTAGCAAGAATGACTGTGATTCGGGGTAAAACACAAGGCACAGAATTGGCATGGTGCAATTTCAGTGTACCTTTTTGTATTTCCTTGGCAAAGGGCGAGATTGACTTGTGGGCAGAAGCCATCACATTAAAGGTGGCCAGATTCCTTCCTGGTGTCTCAACCAAGGGCTAAAGAACTGTTCTTGCAGAGTTTTCCCTGCCTGTACATAGTATGTTGCAGAAGTGAACTGTCCTTCTGAATGTTGCTTCATTAAACCGTTTCTCCAAGTGTTATTGCCTATGCTCGTAAATGTTGACCAGTCTCTTGCTTGCATTTTTCTTCAGGGTAGAAGTAGATTATATTTCATAGCCCTGCAGTGCAACTATCCATAAATGTCCATGGTAGCTTTCCTGCTCAAAAATGTTTCTTTTAAAGCAGTATGCTTCTCTATCAGCAAGACTTCGGCTGCACCTGGTTTCTTTTTCTGATGCCAAAGGGAAATGGTCGCCTAAGGAGGTCTGTGAGCAGTACAAGACATAGGCCAGTAGAGGGCAGTGCCGATACACAATTCGTGAGCTGGCCAGAGAAAAATCTATTCTGCCGTTTGTGCTGCATTCTGTTGTCGCATTCAGAACAAAGTCATGGTTGCGCTTTTTTATTAGCAGTCCTAAATCCCTGCAGTGAGAATAGGACATTTGGTGTGCATCCGTTCTCACATGCCTGAGCGTAACATGCCTGTGAGGTTACTGAACATGCACTTTGAAACGGCAGCGTGTTTTGCTTAATAAGAACTCTGCAAAACTAAGATGGATGTGAAACTGCAGAATAATGTCCAAGTGTTTATGGATGGTTGCTTTGTTGTGCCTTCCTCTTAATGATACAGAACTGAGTCACTTGAGGTAATGCTGTAGTCATCAAGATCAACTGTCCGCTCTAATTCCTTATGAACACTTGAATAGCAGCGAGTGATGAGTCTGTGGAGAAAGGAGCAGGACAACCAAGGTCCTCTGGTAAGGAGGACTTTTGAGATGAAGCCGTCAGGACGAGATTGGCTTGTCAGCCCTGTTATTGGGGTCTTGAGAAGCAAAGAATCTGTTGCGAAACATTGACTTCTGTCTCTACGTCAGCTACCAGAGAGTGACAGGGATGGCTGGAGATGGAAATCTCATCCCCAGGGAAATTGCATCCATGTCACACAGTGAATACATTCCATCCCACTTCACTTAGCTCAGAGAAGCAAGGAGTGGTTTTAGAAACAGAAAAATTAGGGACAGGTTGCCCACGCCGTTGGATTCTAAGTGTTGGCTGACTATTCCCAAGAGTGACCTTTCTTGATTCTGTCTTCCTAAAAGCCTTATTCCAAACCATGTTTGCTCCCATGTTCTGCTTAAATGAAGGAGGGTAACCTTTCCCCAGAAGTGAACTCAACTGTTATCTTCCAGTCTGTTGCATCTGGAAGGGATTTCATTCTCTTGGGGTCTGGGAGACTGTTCGGTAAAGTGTAGATTGTTATGGGAGCGCAGTCCACTCTGGATGACTCTTGGAGGCCGGGTAGCCTCCTTTTCCCTTTGATCTGCCTTCCTGCAGGGCAAGAATGAAGCTGCCAGCTGAGCCATCTGTCTTTGTTTTCCTTTACTTGGTTAAAGGAAGCTTAAAATTTTTTTCTAGTCTTTATAATGCCCCCATTATACCTATTTTTTTCCTTTTAAAACCTAGGAAGGCTATTTATAGGCAGACCTACAAGCACGCACGCACACACACACACACACACACACACACACACACACACACACACACACAGAGAGAGAGAGAGAGAGAGAGGGGTACTTTCTTGGGTTCTACCCCATTTGGAACATGTGTATGTGGCTGCAACTAACCCAACTTCATGGCACCTGAGGCTTTTACTGCATTTGGTTTAGTGCTGAGAGGGTGGAATTTATCAATTTCTGATTTGTCTGAAAGTGGGATCTTTCCTCGTTTGTTATTATGTTTGTTCACTGCACACAGCCTTGGTCAGGGTGGAATATTGTAACATGTTGTTCATGGGACACACCTTGAAAAACCTAGAAGTGTCAGCTCGTGTAGAAAATTGGCAGGCGGTGTTTGGCCTGCATCTCAGAAGGTGTGAGAGGAGTACAGCATAAGGAAGAAGAAGCAGGTAAAGAAGACACCTGAGCTTGCTCCCTTTGGCTTCCTCCTTCATACCCTGGGCTATGGGTTGCTCTGCAGGGTGTGAAGGAGCTTAATACTTTTTCTGTGTTAATATCATTTGTTGTTTTACAAATGCAGTTTAAAGTTTTTTTTAAAAAAAACTTGGAAGGATTTATTTATGGAAATATGAGCTATAAATACAGTGGTGCCCCGTATAGCGAGGTTAATCCGTTCCGGATTAACCTTCGCTATACGAAAACATCGCTGTGCGGGTAAGTAAAACCTATTTTAACGCATTAAACTTAGTTTAATGCGTTCCAATAAGTGTGCAAACTTACCCCTCCAGCGCTGTTTTCGCGTCCGGCGGCCATTTTGGAGCCGCCGATCAGCTGATCGGCGGCTCCAAAATGGCCGCGGATGGCCCGAAATGCCCCCCCCCCCGCAGCGTTTTCGCGACCTCCGTAAGCAAGGGGAGGGCGCGAAAACGCTGATAGGGGCCATTTCGGGTCATGCGGCGGCCATTTTGGAGCCGCCGATCAGCTGTTCGGCGGCTCCAAAATGGCCGCCGGAGCCCCAATCGTCGCAAAGCGAGTGCGGCGATTGGGGCTGATCCGTATAGCGATCCCCAAAAAGGGATCGCTATACGGATTTTTCGTTAAACGGTGCACTCGTTAAGCGAGGCACCACTGTAATTGGAATAACAAGAATTAAGAATGGCTTATGAGGAATGTATTATGCTAGGGTTGAAAGAGGTACAGAGGCTGCTGCTTTGTCACCAGGCCCAATTTAAGATGAAGGCTTGGGCTGAGAAGGCTATAAATGGCCTGAGGAAGGGGTGATCTTTCACAAGTTAACATCCTTGTCAGGAATCCTTCCCTGAGACCTCCATGCTGTTTTAGGTTAGGTGGATGGCTGATAGAGGTGTGACAGAAATTGGGAGATTCATCCCTAACATGCACAGGACCCACTGCTGCTGTCTTCTCAGTGCCAGACAGTTTTAAAATTTATTTGTCTTATTTTTGGGCCACTTTTCTCCTAATAGTTGAATCCTTGTCTTGGGCCATCAGTAGTTCTCGATGATACCTGATCCTCCCCTGTGTTTTGTTTCCAATGGCTTTTGGTTTTGCAATGCTCATGTTCTGTGCTGCTGACTGTTCCTTTAAAAAAGGCCCACTGTTGACTACCTTGAGACAGTTTTATAACAGGAGAGATAGAAATTCTAAAATTAAAATGCAGGCTGTGGAAGGGAGGAGGCATCCCTACTGTCCTTAGAGACACTAGCCTGTAACTTCATTTTTTGTCCTTTTCCTTCTCCCTGTTTTTTTAAAAAAGGAAAGAATTACTTGGGGAAATGTCGCTGCTTCCATATTCAAGCTTCTCAGGAAAGTGAATATGAAGCAGAACCAGTTTTGAAACGGTTGGAGAAACTGGTAGAGAGTTCACAGAATTTTCTCCAAGGACCTTTTTTTGAAGAAAGGGAACTCCTCCCCTTTCTCCATCTTGGTGCAACATTTAGTGCAGTAACACAAGGCTGTTTCGTTCCAGTATCGAGGCCACTTCACCTCAGTATCAGTCAGGGGAAGGTTCTGCAGTGCATTTGAGCAAAACAGCTACCTGGAGGGCAGCACCATTGTGAGTGGAGAGAGAAAAGTTAAAACAGGATTTAGTATCTGAGTGACACAGCAAGACTGCTAAAAATGCTGGACCTAGCAAGGAAACAGGCATCATTTGTGCACCAGACAACCCTCAACAAACCACGACCTCAATTTGCCATGCCTTGCTACTCCAGAAGATTCACTGGAGAGTTCAGTTGTAGGTCAAAGACTTGTGCTAGTATTAATCCTGTAAGAAAGCACCTTTAAATGATTGCTGCTTTGTGTACAGTAGTGAAGTTATTGGATGCTGGATTCTAGAACTGGGTTGTTGCAGTGCAGGATACGGTTCTGTACAGCAAAAGGAAAGTGATTTTTTGTTGGCTCTTCAGTTAGCTCTGTGTAGTCAAAGGGCAGCTAACCTTTGTGGGAAATGGACTTGAGCATGGTTGCTTTTAGTTCCACAGAACAGCAAAATGTTAACGACATACGGTCCCAATTAAAATGAACATCAAGCATTTGAATTGACAAAGGCAGAGAGGAAAGTCAAGGTTGGATTACTGCTGGTATTGCATTCTGGAATTTCCTTGTGCTTGGATGGGTGATTTAAAATGATGGCGAGGAGGAAATGTCAGAATGAAATACAGCCAGAAACTTATGGTGAAGACTGAGCCAGATTTTTTTTTGGGGGGGGGGAATAAAGCATGATTATCATGAGTATGTAATGTTGAGCTATTGAGGACCAGAAGTGGTTGAGTTAAGAAACAATGGAGAAATGCTGCCACCCATCAGTTCATTTGCATTCAGTCAATAAACAAATAAAGGCCCATTTTCAAACCATGGGTTTTCAATCTTTGTGATGGGTTTTGGGATGACTCTACTGGAAGCACATCTGTGGAAACACTTTTTTGGCATATGACGGCGGTTCCACTTATTGAAACATAGTTCTGTGGTGTGGAGCATGGATTTTTGTTGTATTCATCTGCTCTAGTACTCCTTCAGAAAAAGCTCTGTGAACAGTGCACTCCCTGTAATGTATTCGTGAGTATCATTGTAAACACTATGAGCTGTGTAACGTTGCAACCAAGATCTCAAAGAAGATGCAAGTTCATCAGCCCTGAATTAAAAACTTACATTTTCCCCTTGCTTCTAAACTTCACAGTGCTTGAGAACATTTGCAAACTACAGTGGGGTCTTGACTTGAGAACTTAATCCGTATTGGAAGGCGGTTCTCAAGTCAAAAAGTTCTCAGGTCAAATCTGCATTTCCCATAGGAATGCATTGAAAACCATTTGATCCGTATCTGCTCTTTTCCGTCCATAGAAACTAATGGGAAGCTGCTATTCTGCCTTCGACCACGAGAGGGGGATATTTTGTTTCTTTTTTTCTTAGGTCAAGAAAGGTTCAGGGAAGGCAGGGAAAATACAGTCCAGGCAGTACAGTACCAGGCAGTCCGAAGACTGTCTCCCAAGCCACTCTCTAAACGCTGGGAGGAGTGAGGAAGCAGACAGGCACCCTTTTCACTGGCCAACAGTTAACTGAAAGTTCAAATTTTGCACTTTCCCTGCCTCCCACGTGGTTTTTTTTCAGTTCTTAATTCAAATCTAAGTATGTAAGTCAAGTCAATATTTTCCTATGAGAGTGGTTCTTAAGTCAAAATGTTCTTAACTCAAGCCGTTCTTAAGTCAAGACCCCACTGTATGTTCGGTGCATGAGGGAAGAATTAAGTATGGAGCAGCCACTGACCTCACCACTGTTGTCTCTTCCCTGGCCTTCTGAGACAAACGCCACCTTGATTATTCTCACAGTGCATTCATCCATCCTATATGTTTTTAAAGGCCGCTCTCACCATCTCTACACTTTCCTTTTCCTGTCCATCTTCTGGAACATTTTATAGGGTATTCTGCCATCTAGTTGCTTCATTTTCTGCTTGGCTGCTCATCTCAGCTTTGAAGGACATTATGCTAAAAGAGGCAGCTTCCACTTTCCGTTCTTCTTTCACTTCTGTGTACTTTTTGAGAAAACTCCCTTTTTACTTTTGAATGAGTATGGTGTAGAAGGTGGTGGTGATGTTGAGAGTGTGCAGAAGCTTTGTGGTGCCCTGGAAGGTCTTCTTGAGCGTTGAAATGATTTTGGTGATGGGTTTGACAGTTTGGTGTAGAAATCTTGTTTCAGACAGCTTTCATATTCTAAAGAACCCCAGTGAATTATCTGCTGTGTGATATATTTTATCTGTTGTAGTAAAACATGCATGATATGCTGCAGTTAATTGTGTTTCAGCTGACTGAATAGTAAGTTTCACAGTATATATCCACAGGGGAAAAAATACAAAGATAAGCCTAGAAGTCACTCCTTTGAGTGAGACTGCAATGTCAGATTATGAGTGACTGTTCTTGGACTATCTCCCACAGTATAGCTGAGAAAGTAGTATATTTTTGTGACATAAAATGAAGTGCCCTAGTTCTTGCTTCAGAATTAATTTGTTTGTACTTTCTGCCATTCTATGAAAAGAAATCTCTTTCTCAGACAAGAATTGCTTGTAAAGAAGTATTTTGGTCTTTTATAAGGGGAGTAGTTTAGTGGTCCAGATCCAGTGTTATGCTTCAGTATCCCGCACCACCGTAATGAGGAAGACTGGTGAAGACTGAGCCAGATATTTGTCCTGCGAATGACTTGCAGGACAAAAAACTCGCAAGACGAATGGTTTTGGCAATGGGGTTGATGACTCGCAAGACGAATGTTCCTATGGCCATCCTTCGCAAGACAAATGTTTTCTGTCTTTTGTTCCTGCCTCATGTTTGTTGATTTTAAAATGTTTTCTATAATGTTAAAAAAGTTAAAGTTTTTTTATTGAAAGTTTTGAAATCATCTGCACAGTATGTATGGCTTTAAAGAGCACTTAATAAACACTTTGTAAACCAAATGTGACTTTGTTCTGACTTTTTTGCCCATAGGAATGCATTAATTAGATTTCAATGCATTCCTATGGGGAAAGGCATTTCGCAAGACGAATTTTTCGCAAGACAACATTAACCGCGGAATGAATTAAATTTGTCTTGCGAGGCACCACTGTATCTTGGAAGAGACTGGGATTTTGAAGGGTATATTTAAAAAGGCTTTCATCTAGTACATCAACAAGAAACTACCTTTCTCCCCACATACCACACAAGTGTGAAACTATCCAATGTTAACCTTAATATATTACAAGAGAGAGAGAGAGACCTTCTGTGATACAAACAAGAATTTATCCGGGATCATCAACCTAGTCAAAACTTGATCACACCATGATCTGACTATAGAACTCTGTGTTTTTTTTTTTTTTGTTTGTTTTTTTGCTCCATTCTAAACAGGTTTCCACATTTGTAGTGGTCTTCTTGCTTCCATCCTGTTGTTGTGATGCCTAACATTGTCTTAATAATATCTTGAAAAGGATTTTTGTATAAAGTCATCCATACAGTGAGATGTATTTAGTGTCTAACCTGCAACTGGATGTCTGTCCATAGACCTGAGGAAGTTTAGAAGTGGTATTTTGAAACTATGATCAGATTCCTATTGGTATTTTAATAAGTAATCATAGCTAGCAGCCAAGGTGCTAGGGCGTGTCTTGGTTGTGTGCATGGTTGCCCAGTTGATATGTATGCCAGTTAGCTGCAATTAGCCATGAAAAATCTTATGTGAATGCCATTAAGATTCCAGCCTATTTTTATGGTGTTGAGTTGAGCATTCTGGGTTAAAATATACCTGTGATTTAGCTTTTGCATGCTTAAATTTTTAAGGATGTAGATTTCTAAAGTATGGTAACACTTAGGGTTAGTTAGTTATTTATGTTAGGGCTAATAGAAACCTATAAATAAATCCATGGTGAGCATATTTGTGGGTAAGGATTGCAATCTCACGTGGTTTGGTGTGCAGCCAGAGGATTAGATAGATTGGTGGTGGACCCCTTTTGATTGCTGACTTTTCACCCTGGCAGCTATCTCCTGAGAATGCCTACGAGGTGCTTTGTGTCGCAGACATGTACCTGTTACCTGGACTCAAACGGCTGTGTGGAAGAGCTTTGGCACAGGTTCTGGATGAGGATAGTGTGGTCAGCATCTGGAAGACTGCAAAACTGTTCCAGCTGACCCGGCTGGAAGATCAGTGCACGGAGTATATGGCCAAGATAATTGAAAAGGTAATGGGAAAAGCTTCCTGAGTTGCACGGGTGCGCTGTCAAATAGACCACACTTGTCTTTCTAAGGTCTTTCTTTTAAATACCTCGAACAACAAAGCCCTTTAAAGCTGGTGGATAGGTGATTGTTTCATTTTGTAAAGAATTAATTATTGATAGTCATATAAAAAAGAAAGTACATCCTGTTTGAATTCTATGGTTTTACATATTTATTTATTTATTTATTTATTTGATTTATACCCCGCCTATCTGGACCAATGGACCACTCTCAAAACACAATAAAAATAATCTAATCCTTAGCAGGTCTGAGAATTAGGTAAATACAACCTGAAGAGGAACAACATATGTCATGATTTATTTAACAAAAATAAACTCAAAATGGAGAAGCCATGTGTGAAAAACTAAGTACACCCTTACTGCTTCCATGGCAACTAAGAGGCTGAGTAGCAGCCAGGTGCTGATAACCAATGCTCTTGAGTAATTGATCATCAACAGAAGTGTGATCACCTCTCTAAAAACTGAAGTTTTAGCAGTTTGCTGGTCTGGAGCATTCAGGTGTGTGTTAACACAATGCCAAGAAAGAAACACATCAGCAATGGTCCTAGAGAAGCAATTGTTGCTGCCTATTAATCTGGGAAGGGTAATAAGGCCATTTCCAAACAATTTGAACTTCATCATTCTACAGTGAGGAAAATTATTTTGAAGTGGAAGGCATTCAGGACAGTTGCCAATCTTCCCAGGAATTGACATCCAATCAAATTCACCCCAAGGTCAGACCATGCAATGCTGTGAGAAATTGCAAAAAACCCCAAGGTTTAGACTGTGAAACTCTAAAGACTTCCATTAGCATGTTAATGTTAAAGTTCATGAGAGTAAAATTAGAAAGACTGAACAAGTATGGTGTGTTTGGAAGGCTTGCTAGGAGGAAGCCTCTTTTTTTCTAAAAATAATATGGCAGCACGGCTCAGGTTTCCAAAGTTGCATCTGGACAAACCACAAGGCAACTGTTACAGTGTCCTTTGGACAGACAAGATCAAAATGGAGATGTTTGGACATAATGCAAAGTGCCACATATGGTAAAAACCAAACACAGAGTATTGGCACAAACACCTCATACCAACTGTCAAGCATGGTGGTGGACGGGTTATGATTTATGCTTGTTATGCAGCCACAGGACCTGGGCACCTTGCAGTCATTGAGTCAACCGTGAACCTCTTTGTATACCAAAGTATTCTAGAGTCGAATGTGAGGCCATCTGTCTGACAGCTAAAGCTTGGTTGAAATTGCATCATGTAGTAGGACAAGGATGCCAAGCATACCAGCAAATCTGCAACAGAATGGCCGAAAAAGAAAAGAATCAATGTGTTGCAATGGGCCAGCCAAAGTCCAGACCACAACCAGATTGAAAGGCTGTGGTGGGACCTTAAGAGGGCTGTGCACAAACAAATGCCCACAAACCTCAATGAACTGAAGCAATGTTGTAAAGAAGAGTGGACCAAAATTCCTCCACAACGATGTGAGAGACTGATAGTCATACAGGAAATGATTGTTTCAGGTTATCATAAGGTGTACTTCGTTTTCCACGTATAGTTTCTCCATTTTGGCTTTATTTTTGTTAAATAAATCATGACACGGTGTATATCATGTGGTGTTGTTCCTCTGAGGTTGTATTTACCTAATTTTCAGACTTGCTAAAGACCAATGATTTTTATTATGTCCTCATAATATAAAACTGTAGAATTCAAACAGGGTGTACTTTCTTTTTCACATGACTGTTGCTCCGTAGCAGGGCACAGGCTTTATATTTTACTGAGATGGCTGACTCCATTTGCATCTCTAGCTAAAAGAATCTGGTAGCGGATAACAAGAAAGAAAGAAATAGCGCTGAGCCGCTTGAACAAGAGTTGGATTAGCAAGTCAGATTGTTACAGCACTATGATTTCTTGTCATATCTGTAAAAAAACCTTAGTCATTTGTCTTAATTAGCAACTGTTCAGGTATGGCCACTTTTAATCACATTAGAGAAACCCCATAAAAAATGAAAAGATCCCTTGATCATAAAATTCCTCACATTTTAAGTTCCATGATTTAAAATTCTTTGGCAAGATTTAAAATTTCACTGCTCCAGATTTCTTGAGGACTTTGCCCTTATGGTAGTAAACCATAGTAGATCACTGTTGTTCAGATTTGATGTAGCCTAGTGGATGAAAGTGTAGTGAAGGGAAATCCTTTGCTTTAAAACACATCCATACTAAAGGAATTTGTTGACCTTGGAGACGCAACCGTTTTATCTGGTTCAAGCCCCTTCGTCCAAATATAGGAATGAACTACAGGACAACTTTGGTAGAAGAATGTATGAAGTATGTTGAGTCCTTAAAATAAGCAATAGAAATGTTGATGATTTTAAAAAAAAGTTTGAGATAGTCAAAACCATTTTAGGCAGGCTTTTGACCTGCAGAGTTGTATTAGTCACCTGAATGTGTCTGAGTCAGTTATGTGACTAATTTACTTAAGGAGGTGCAAGGGTTTTCAAATGTAGAAGAAAGATATGAAAGAACTCAGAATCTTAAGCAACCCTATCACGTGGTTACACTGTGGGAGAAGAATTTCCCATACACATCAGCTTCTGTCATTTATGCATCACAACACATTCATTCAATCTACTGCTGATTTGACATGTGGCAAATGATGGTCCTGGAAATGTCTGTGAAGATACACTTGCCTAGCTATCAGTATATAAGACATATCGGACTGTACGGGTTATTCTTCATAAGGGCTGGTTAAAGCTACAACCTTGTGAAGGAAGACAGATTGCAGTATAGTTTTATAGCGGTATGACTACATGCAGGCATTGATCATACACAGAGCACATTCTGCCCCTTGTTTTATATCTGAGATATCTTATACTTTCTTCCTAATTATGGTATATGTATGTATAAGCAAGCAAGCAAGCAAGCAAGCAAGCAAGCAAGCAAGCAAGCAAGCAAGCAAGCAAGCAAATACATACATACATACATACATACATACATACATACATACATACATACATACATACATACATACATACATACATACATACAGGTTGTGTATCTGCATATGTAATCATACTGTACTATATAATCTGTTCCAAGAGGAGAGCAGAGTTCGTGCTTTCCATTGCATTTCATACTTGGCCACTGTGGGATGGACAGACCCTTGTGGAAGGACCAGTTTTGCTTCTGCTAAGTGTTTTGGAGCTCCGTCAATTCACTGATTTTTATAAATGGCTCTCATTAGCACTCCCACATAAGTGTCAGCGTTCCTTACTTAACAGGCTTTGAGAGAGGTGTGAAATTCTTTTTTGTCTGAGGAAATTCACTAGAGAAAATAATTTATTAACAGGTCCTCTTATACAAAAGTTCCTCTTCTCCCCTCCTCAACTAAGTATAAACTCAATTTTCTTTGAGCTGACTCAGGCCGAGAATGTAGGCATCCTTCAGTCTCCAGAGACTATGGTAACGTGCTCTGAATAGAGGTCTTGGAACAGCGTCTAGTGTGGCTGAGAAGACCAATTCGAGAGTGACAATCCCTTTCACACTGAAGACAAATACAATCTGTCCCCTGTCCAGCTCCCTGATTTTGCTGGTTTTGGGACTCTCTCTTTGCCTCAGCCTGCTGGACAAGGGTCTCTTCAAAATGGGAGAGGCCATGATGCACCACCTGCCTGCAGGCTGAATGCTCAGATGTCAGGGTTCATCTGCTGATGTCCATTCCTAAGGCTTTCAGATCTCGCCTGCAGATATCCTTGTATCGCAGCTGTGGTCTCCCGCTGGGGTGCTTCCCCTGCACTAATTCTTCATACAGGAGATCTTTTGGAATCTGACCGTCAGCTATTCTCACGACATGCCCAAACCAATGTAGACATTGCTGTTTCAGTAATGTATACATGCTAAAAATTCCAGCTCATTCTAGGACTAGTCTGTTTGGAACGTTGTCCTGCCAGGTGATGCCAAAAATCTGTCGGAGGCAACACATTTGAAAGGTGTTCAGCTTCCTCTCCTGCCGTGCACAAAGGGTCCAGGACTCACTGCAGTACAGGAGTGTGCTCAGGACACAAGCTCTATAGACCTGGATCTTGGTATAGGCCCAGAACTGGTTCACAAAAATGCTAGCCCTTGTGGTTGACCAATAATGAGGAGGGCTCCCTCATCACTCTTCTGGCTGAAGTTCTGGGAGCTTCTCCTTTTGTTCTGTTTTGGTTGTGCTGGTACAAGAGACTGCCAACTATACCTTTTAGCTGAGGCGTTTTCATTAGAATCTGGAAACATGGGATAAAGGCTTGTTTGTTATGACCCCGGGTAGGTTGCCTAAAATACCAGCTTAATTGTGTCTCTGAAAATGTTGCCGCAACATTTCTATTCCTGTGTCTCAGGGATACAATGGAGTTTGAGCGTTTAAGTAGGAGCTCTGTGATGGCACAGTATTTTTAAATGTTTGAGTCCACAGAGGAAAAAAAGGCTAGAGAAGATATAATGATCTCCAGTTGCTCTCTAACCAAAGAAAGTGATAAAATGGCTAAAACCTCACTTTTTGCATGAATATGCATTGAGTGAAGCTTTCTGTTGCTTTTGTTAGATAGTTTGGCACATGATGGGATGGAGGGAGGCTGGTTTGTACAGAGCATTCTAAAAGATAAGAGTGAGGCTCATCATTGGTTCCCAAGTGGAAATCTTTTCCATAGTAAACATGTAATGGACCCATCCAATAGCTGTGTTCCTGTTCTTTAAAATGAGAAAGCTAAAATGCCATTTTAAGGATGATGCACTTTTATTAAAGATGTGCCTTTCTTCTCTATCTGCTCCTCCATAGGTGAGCGCTCTTAACATTCCGTGTTACACTTTTGATTGTGGAACCTCTGGGCATAGTAGACTCAGACCCCTATAATGCAGAACTGTGTACTCTGAGTCAGAGTCCTTTCTCCACCTCAATTGTTGCTCTTTCATGATACAAATAAAATTTTATTCCTCTTCAGCCAGTTGCCAGTTTCCTTGTCTCTTGTCTCTCCAGCTAGTGGAACTTGAGGAGTTTGCAGCAGCAGTGAAGGAGAATGCAGAGGCCGTGGAGGAACGGCAGGAGACAGACTCCATTCCTTTGGTGGATGACATCCGTTTCCACATCACCAGCAACGTACAAACGTATAGTGCCATTGAAGAGGCCAACCAAAAACTGGAAGCTCTGGATAACCTTCTGGCCAGTTTAGGACTTGAATGCTAACCTGGGACGTCTCCTTGTGGGATTGACCGGTGGATCAGCTCAGCATTCAATTATCAATGCAGTTGTCATCTTCCTTCCCATCCCAACAAAAGTTGTCCCTCAGGCCTCATCGTAGCTCTTTCATCTTTGTATGCAAGGTTTTGGTTTCTGACTTCTCCGGTATCTTGACTGTTGTATTCTTCCTTCTCTAAAGAGCCATCTCCTCAGCACAGAGTTTAAAATATTGTCAGCTGTGGGTGATGATGCTGATGGGTGATCACCAAACCCAATTGAATGAATGCACTGTTCGGCACAGGGTGATACTGCCAGATATGCCGTCGGGCAATGACTGTTCAAATTGTTACAAGCTAAAAAGCAGCAGCGCAATTGCTTCTGGCAAGAAGACGAAAGCGCATTAAATTCAAGGCAGTAGCTAGTTAGGAATTAATGAGAATGCTTTAATGATCTATGTTTGATACAGATACAGATATACCCCTTTACAGAGCTACAGGGATAGCTGTGTTTCTGCTGTGGTAATAACCTTTGCCTGCTATTGGTCTTGCAGAAATGGCTGCTTCTGCAACCCTGCCTTCCAGATTTTTGCAGAGTTAGAGCAGAAGAGAACCTCAGCTTCCTAATCCAGATGCCTTATTCTTCAAAAGCTCATGTTCATTCATGCTCACTTTTTGTTCCCACATCTGCTCTTCTTACTGGAATACAGTGCTCTACCAAATTGCATGGCCTGAATTCTGCCTGGGCGGTCAACATGCTTGGCCACTTACTCCTTTGACGCTGATGCTTGTGTAGAGGAGGTTTAGTATTGGTCCTATTCCTAGTGTAATAGTGACATTTCTTAGGTTCCACTGGACTTAGGCTTAGTTTAGATAGTCCCCAAACTCTCCAGATGCTGGTAAGGAGTATGCCTGTGTGTAATTATGACTTTGCTTGTCTGTGTGATTGACAGATATAGCTCTGTTTTCTTTTGCAATGGAAGCAGAAATTGGTTCTTTGGACTGTTGGTATTCATGGCAGGTGGAGAGGAGTTGCCACTAGTTCCACCCCTTGAGCCAACCAGTGTTCAGACATTATACATAATCATGGCATGCATGCACAGAACCAAATAGCGTGATCTATAAAATGTGAAATTGAACTTTACATGGTTCTGACTGAGGCATTTTGGGATATTGAATGCACTATGGACATGAGACAGCCATCTGCTATGTATTCAGTCCACAAATACATATAAAAACAAAATCCCAATATCTTCCATGTAGTTTTCAGTGGCAGAAGCTGTAATAGGGTATATTGAGCTAATTGTTACAGTTGCCAGGTGAGAGAAATACAGCTTTGGAATCTTACCTGGATCAAATAAAACAAGATAGGAACCATCCTCTTTCTCTTCTGTATCAACAAAAGTTGGGGTAGATGAATACCTGCATGCAAGTCAGCAACACAAGAACACAGAAAGGCCGTTCGTTAGGTTTTCCTCTGGTTGGGTTTTACTGACCTCCATTTCTTTTGGCAATTGCCTGATGCAATTACCACTCATCAGAGTGGGCCGCTTGGAGACCAAGTTCAAAGTAAACAGTGGCTCAGTAACACCTTTTTCTTCCTCTGCCCATATTGAAATTAACATGGAAAGTTGGAGGACTGTGCAGTCTGGATTGCCAGTTCTGGCTCCCTTGTGAGTTTAACTTTCCACTGAATTTAATGAAGAGGTACCATAGGATATATCTTGAAGCGGCCATGAGCCTCTCTGGGTTTTTAACCACAGAATGTTTTGTAAAGTCTTCGAACATGCTTTGCGATTCTCAGATTTTGCATTTGAATGGGGTAAGAATTTTAGGGGAAGGTATGGGTACAAAAATGAGAAATGTAAGAAAAAAGTGGTGTTTAGTGTAGAAGCTGTACTAGCTGAGAACATGTAATGCGTGCTTTTTTTTAACATTACCTCTCTTGAATTAGAAGCTTATTTGCACACTTCTGTCAGGAAGTAGATGAGATCTGTTTGGGATTGTATGTCTGTGAATGGCTCCTCTACAAATATTTCCCAGTATCCCCTGCTTCTGGAGCACACATAGAAGGTTCTGTCTTGCATATTGTCCCTCTCTGGCTGCCCCTGGCACAAAAGGGAAGCCACCACCCCTTTGTGCAAGTGGAAAGCCCCATTTGGAGCACTGGGGCAATCCCACACTTGCATCACTGCAAGCCAGAGGTCAGGAGCACTCCAGCCATGGAGCCATTGTGCTCCACAGAAATAAAACAGGTTGTTATTGGCTACTGGCGATTAAGTATTACCACCATTGTGTTAGTAGATTCTGTTTAGAAGAGGTGTTGACCTGCTAAATGTACTGGACTCTCATCCTTTTGTATTTTCATGCACTGCAGTATTCTCAGCCTAAGCAAGACAGGAATTTTTTCTTCTTTTGTTATGCCATGACTGATGAAAAACTAGGCTGCATTATTTCTTTTTATTTTCCTGTCTTTCCCCTCTTTTATTCTTTTGTGTGGGGGGGTATGATTTGAAGTTAAGCAGCATTATATAACCATATCAGTAGAGTTCACTTGCAGTACATCCTCGTTAAATGCTCTGTGGCATAATTGAGATGCAGTGGAAGGGACAGAGGTATGGATATGTCCCAAATTTACAGTGGAGCATGTTGTGCCATTGGAATGGTGCATAAACATTAGAGTGAAATTGGGCATAGCTTTGCCGTTCCCCAAAGGGGTGAATATTAACCCTATGTACATGTGTGATAAGGCACTCATGTGGCTGTCCTACAGGGCCGAGGATTTAAAATGTGTTTATTTTACTCTCTGCTTTGGAATACACTGAAGCGTTCCAGAGTTTTGTCTTCCCCAGTCCAGAATACTAACCAATCTGTGCAGATGCTGATTATGCACCAAGAAAGGCACAGCTCTGAAAGAAGTAGTGTGTATTGAAAATCATGCAGAACAGGTCTCTTACGCAGGAGCAAAAAACTAATGAACCAGTCCAGGGTTGTTGTTTTCCTTTCTTTCATCACAGGTAGATTTGAAAGCCATGTTTGATACTAGAATGCTTGAATCCTAGAGTTCCTAGAGATAAATCCTCTTTATCAGGAAAGGACATCTCATTGAACAAAAAGGCATGAGTTTACAGAGGATCCCGTGAACTCTTTCTTCCTTCTGCTGCTAATTTTACTCTGACTTTCAATGTAACTCTTAGTTATCTAAGATTATTATTTTGACCCTTTCTTGCAAAATCTGTTAAATTTATCAGTGGATAACAACCGCTAACATTTACATGAACAATAGATTTTTGGGGCAAAAATAAGGTTAGGAAGCGTTCAGTAAAACAAAAAACAAAATGCATACAGAAAATCAGTTAAATGATAACCAGTGTAGCACTGGGGTCCTTCCAGTAAAATGTTTTCTCCTTTTTCTTTATTTAAATTACTTTGTCAGCAAAGAAGTTGTTAACATCTGGTGCGAAAAGTCTTTGCCAGTAACAAATCTTCCGTCATACTTTTAAATACTTTGGATGAATTCAGAACGGATTGCCAATGTGTTAAGAATGAGTTCAACCCAATGAATTGTCTTGTTACTCCAAATGTCTTGACTACTACAGCTTTATTTGGTGTATTGCCCTTTGCCAATCAGCAGGGGAAGGGCAGATGCTACCAGCTGTTCAATCTGCAGTGATAAATAACATACTGCAGATGCAAATAAGAAGAAATAAAATTACAGGTTTTCAATATTTATTGACCGTATTTTTCTTGGCTGTGGGGTTATAAGTGTATAAAGACAACTTGAGATGTTTCTTAAGTATTTATGATCCATTTTGTTTACATTGGCTTCACCTTCATGTTTGTTAAAAATAAAGAGAATGTAAAGCTTTTCAGAATAGCAATATGATAATATATTTAATAGCTTAATATATAAGCATGTTTGCAGCAATAAAGAGTTTATTTCATTAGTTCTGCTTTTGTCATGTCTCCTCATTCATTCTTTTTTCATTCTTACCACAAAAATAAGAATTACAGATTTGGCCCTATGGTACTCGGCAGGTGAATATACCAGATGGGTGTGGTATCGTTCAGCCCATGCAAAAGAGGTAAATGTATCACTCAATGAAAGCTGTAAAGTCTACTGGATGCCTGAGGACCTACCTAATTGATAAAATCAACTACCTAGCAGGCATTGCATTCATTGACATATGGAGAAAGGCTAATAGTGAAAAACTCAGCGTGTCTGCATCAAATCCACACCCACTCTTTGGCTACCACCCAACCCTCTCAAATTAAATTCAAGGAAAAAAATTAGAACATATTTGAATCTAGAATAAATAGCAGATAATGCTAGAAATATAACGTGGAAAGAAAGAACTAACCCCCTGTTGAAACGGACGGAATCCCAGGAAAGTCTACCCCCTGGTTACACAGAACTCAGTTACCTGGAAGGCACTATGGACTGGAGTTGCCAGAACCAGAGTAAAACTGAGAAATCGGGGCTTTGGCACCAACACAAATCTTTGTGAGTGTGGGAAAAGAATAGGCAACCCAAGACCTATGTAAATTTACACTTCAAGATGCTAGCTGCCCAAAACACTCAATGTTGACCATTATTGGGTGAAAATTATGTGATACATAATATTAATTGTACTGTGGTGCTTCTGACATGAATACAGAACGAACCAGTTTGGATTATGTATGAAAGTAATATCCATGGCTTATAGAATTTTAGAGCTGGAAAGGGACCCCCGATGCAGGAAATCCACAGTTTACGTAAAGCATCCCTAATCTTTGCTTTAAAAACAATGAAGGACATTCATCAACTTCTGAGGAAATCTGAGAAGAGTAAAGGAGATAGCTTTCTCTTCTCCATGTCCTTGTTTCACATTTTAATTGCACAAGGCCCCAAACAAAGGCTTCTCTCCATGTCCTTTGCCATCTACTAAGTGTTACAAGCAGAAGGAGGC
The DNA here is from genome assembly GCF_051106095.1 of Pogona vitticeps. Lineage (NCBI taxonomy): Eukaryota > Metazoa > Chordata > Lepidosauria > Squamata > Agamidae > Pogona > Pogona vitticeps. Next base: position 62,606,706 of record NC_135784.1, read on the forward strand.
TTGAGTTGTTTCACTTCCTGGAAAAGGTTGTGCAGACATCATTTTCAGGTCCCATCTTCAGGTACTTGCTGGAGGGTGTCAAGGCTGTGCAGCTGATGTGGAAACAAGAACCAAAACAGAAATCCTGCAGCTTCTGTCACAGTGCTGTGATTGTTTTCTAACTGAGAGAAGACACTTCCATTTCTAGGGCTTTCACTCCAGAGCTTCACAGGAACAGCATGAAACTCACATGAATAATTAAATATACCAGAGGTGTTTGCAATGAGCAGTAGTCGCAAGATGCCACACACTGCCAGCAACACTATACAGTACTTTCCCCCACATTTTTGTTATTTTAAAGACCTTCCATCTTTTAACATCATTGGTTGTGTAAAGGATATGTGTGAAAATAAATGGTCACAGGAGGATTTCTAGAAGTTAGAGGAGAGAAAATTGAGAGCCTAGCTAAAGTCAAATGCATGTTAAAGCGGTATGCCTGGAGAAGAGCGAAAAGGAATAGGATTCAGACTTTTATCTTGAACATTAAGAAACAAGAAAGCTACCGTGGTGGAAGAAAGGGGTTCCAGCAGGTGCTAAAAGCCACGCAAAACATATTATCATAGTGGGAAAACAATCCAAAAGCCAAAAACATGTTTTAACCTAGACAATGGTGGTCAAGAGTAGGTAGGGGTGTGTACAGTGAAAATATCCATATTGCTTAAAATTCTAATGCTTTGGGGGTATGCCTCTTTTGTTTTTGTATTTTTCATATACTGGTCACTGCATTTTATAATTATGACAGGAAAAGACTCTTTGGGGTCATTAGTTTAATTCCCCATTCATGTTTTAGCAGTCACAAAAGCCCTAAAGCATCCTGAAGAACTATTCCGAAATAGCAGAAGCAAGGCAACAGAGAATCAATCTACTCTGAAACAGGCAACAGTGAATTAAAAAGAAAAATCATAACCAAAGCTATGCAAGCACCCATACAGCCCTGTGGTACATGGCACACTCACAAAGTCTATCCCCCCCAGCCCTCATACCCCATAGAAGCATACAAAATAGACCCAGTCCATCCACTTAAATAGACAGCTTTGACAGACTAAATATACAATAAATTAACAAAATAACATTTTAAAAATAGCCAATCAAACAGGGGAAGCACACGGAGAGAAAGAGAGGGGGGAATAGCAAAACTTAAAAATCCACACAAAACCTCTGTCAAAAACCAAGAGAAGCAAGCAAATAAAAGTAAAAAAAATACTGTACCATCAGACTCCCCCAACCAAAACTGCTAGAATGTGGGGAAATTCCTTTTCCCCCTACCACTCTTCTACTTTTTGAATCCAACAATCAGCAACAAAATAATCCAGAAAAAAATGACACTCCCACATACCCACACAAAAAGAGGTGGAAGAAATCCCCAAAGAAATTTGGAGAGGAATTGAAAAACAATCCCCCCATTCAAAAGTAATCCTTGATAACAGCAGAAATAATGCAAAGAAATTGAGCAGGGGTTTGGACTTGACGGCCTTGTAGGCCCCTTACAACTTCACTTTTCAATGATTTCTATGATTCTATGACCTACCCATTTTCCCCCTAAAAATCCCATGCAGCCTGACTATTAAAGTTTGTTGGAGGTAAATCCATGTCTTCTGCGTATTTTCTCTGCATTGATGTTATATTTTCCTTTATTCTAACATCACTGTCCTAGCATTAGTTCATCTGCTTCTTGAAAGAATATCTGGCTATCTGTTCTCAGCTGTTTTTATACCCTTTACCAATTATTTCCTCTGATCTCTTTTTGTTAATTCAGGTTTTATCCCGGAGTTTCTGGGTGACCAACAATAATGGAAAATCTCATACATTTTACTTCTTCACATTTTCCTGGGCTTGAAACTAAACTCTTATCATATATCTCCTGTATGTTTTGATTGCTTTTGCTACTCCGGGAAATCCTGAAAGATGAATTCCTGATGCATGTTTTTCTTAACTAGGAAACCCTGTAATTCATATCTTAATTTGTTTCCCCAAAGATGATACGATTAGAATCAAACATGCCATTTCTACTCTACATTACATCATTTACCTCTTTGGTTTCGATAATCTCATATCTCTGTTTACACATGCTAACCACAACATTTGCTTAAAAACCAACCATTCAGTTGCCAAAATTGTTTAGACTTCATTGATCTTGCTCTGCCAGAGCTGATTGTTTTGAAAATGGGGATTGTTTTGAAAGCAACAAAGTTTAAGCTCCAAGCTTCACTTTTGAAGCACTTTCCCCATGCACCCCATAATATTCCATTATTTTTCATACTCTCTTAAATGCACAAGGTTTCAAACGTTGACAGGTGTCCAGGGCAGAACAGGGATTTCTGTGGACTGCCCACCTGCCTGCACAACTGTCTCCCTTCCAGAGCTAGCTGAGCTAGTGTTGACGGCAATGCTGGGATTGCTTACGCTTGTTGTAACTTGAGGATTTCAACATTCAAGTGGATGCCACTTTCTCAGGAACAGCCTGGGATTTTCCTCCATGACAATCATGGATGTGTTTCAATTAAGATTATCTGTCCCAGTACGCGAATGGATCCGAATGATTTTCTGATCACCTTCTTTGACCTCAGCTGGCAATCCTGTTGAAGTGCTGGTTAGACAGTCTTGTCAAAGTCCTGGAAAAATGACCAGGTCATTATTAAGCTTCCTAGTCGTCTACTACTAGAGCTAGCCTAGTTTCCTAGGAAGTTAATGATCATGATATGAATGGGAAAGAGACTAGAGTACGGGTGGCAGACTTTTGTCACTCCAGAAGTTTTGGATGACAGCTCCCAGAATCAATATATTCACGAAGGCTTTCACAGCCGGGATCTAATGGTTGTTGTAGGTTTTTCAGGCTCTTTGGCCGTGTTCTGAAGGTTGTTCTTCCTAACATTTCGCCAATCTCTGTGGCCGGCATCTTCAGAGGACAGGAGTCAGAGACAGACAGAGTTCTGACTCCTGTCCTCTGAAGATGCCGGCCACAGAGACTGGCGAAACGTTAGGAAGAACAACCTTCAGAACACAGCCAAAGAGCCCGAAAAACCCACAACAACCAGCTCCCAGAATCCTTAGCTTGTATTGCCAATAGCAAAGGGGGATTGTAGTCCAAAACATCTGGAATGCCAAAGTTTCACTACCCCTGGACTGGAGTGACAGTTCTGACAAAGTATAGGCAAGAGGCCATGGGAGGGTCTACTCCACTGCAACTGCTGTGGTGAAGAAGTTGTTCTTCTCTGCCTCCATTACAATCTTCACAGAGCCCTTCAGCTGAACTCTTTCAGGTGCTAAAGGGCTTGCCTATTATGCTCTGGCCTGCAAGAAGACAATGCAGACCATTCAGCAGATGGCTGCAAAGACATGTACAAGACCTTTCCAAAAATGGGGACAGCTGGCACACTAGTTTTAACTGTGCAAAGGCACTCCTGGTCACTGTCGAAACCTGGGCATCCGGGCTCAGAGGCAAATCCAGGCACAGCCTCAATCTGCACATGTGTGTTTTCAGAGGAAGTGCAACCCCATCCAGCACAGGCTGCCTTCCCTGATATTTCAGCTGACCAGGAACACCCTCTGTCTTGTCTGGATTGAGATTCATTCAGTCCATTACTGACACCATACAATGATCTAGAACTGAAAGAGCTTCCTCATATTTCTCCGACAACGTCTGATGCAAATGGTGCTGTTGACAACAGGTCCTATGGATGTAACTTTGGTCCCTGCTTGTGCAGTGATAAATGGATCCATTTCAGCTTGCACAGTCTGAGGAACGTGGATAGGATTCTTGGAGAGTCCCTACATGTGCATCGAATCCGTAGCCGTCCTGGCTCATAAAGGCAGCTAGGAGGGGAGTGGCTCAGCGGGGAAAGGGGTGTGATGAATACTTCTTTACAGCAGGACAGAATTGTGGTCTTCATTAAAAATGTGGTTGTAAGACTTTTGCTCAGAAAACCCTACTGAATATCGGATAATTACCAGCCTATCTTCAACACTCCATTGTCGGACAAGATAAGAAAACATGAAATAGTTTCTCAGCTCCAGGAGTTTCTGGATGGGGCAGGTTACCATACCTAGGCTGGTTTTCATCTGGTGAGCCCAGGGCCTAGGCTGGGGAACTCTCTGCCACAGCAGGCCCTCCCTTGCTGGCAATCAAAAATCACTCAAACAAACAGAAGGAAAAAGATTTAAAAAAAAAACAAAAGATGCTGTCTTTTTCTTCTTTACACATTTTTTTTAAAATGTCCTTGCAGGTTTTGTTGTTTTTGTTAGAAACTGTTTCAAGCTTAACGGCCTTTCAGCATTATTGTAAGTTTAATTGCTCTTTTAGTATTTTACTTTTTGTATCTGACTCCTCCTCTTTCCTGCCATTTTATAGGCCACATTGGGGCCTTGCAATAGGAGAAGGGGGAGGATACAAATACAACCAAATGAGTGAATAAATAATTCCACCCATTCTAGCTTCAACTTTCTCCATTCTGTTATTGCTGCTGCTTACTTTGGAGATAGAAAGACTAGTAAAAAAAAGTTCAGCCCAGTCTTCATAGCATTTATTGTCAAACATATTTAAACTGTAGGATTGCTTCTCCACCCGCTTTTGAAGTGGTTGAAGTTCTTCCAAAAAACACAATAGCATCCACTGCCCAAATTTAGCTCTTCTCTAGGACATGAAATGAATCCAGTGCTTTAATTACATAGCCTCTTTAATTAAGCTGCAATTCTGACTCAGCAAACAATCCACCACGTCTTGGCTGAATTAGGGGATGCTTAAGGAATTAATTCTTTATTAAGGACTACATGAAATTATTTGATCTGCGCCTCTTGGGCTTGTGCGTGGGTTAAAATTTAGCTAGCAGCAAGAGTTTGTCTACATGCTTCTGAATGCTGTGGTCTACTCCTCTGCAGTTTAAATGTGCCAGGGTAAATCCCAAACAAAATACATGTACATACATAAGGGCTATGTCACAGATATTTCCTATTTTTAGTTGTTGAGAAAGGTGGTGGAAATTTTTATCTTACGTTTATCAAATTCATCAAAAAAACCCAGACTGAACATGTTTAGTTATACAGTGGGGTCTTGACTTGAGAACTTAATCCGTATTGGAAGGCAGTTCTCAAGTCAAAAAGTTCTCAGGTCAAATCTGCATTTCCCATAGGAATGCATTTAAAACCATTTGATCCGTATCTGCTCTTTTCCGTCCATAGAAACTAATGGGAAGCTGCCATTCCGCCTCCGACCACTAGAGGGGGATATTTTGTTTCTTTTTTTCTTAGGTCAAGAAAGGTTCAGGGAAGGCAGGGAAAATACAGTCCAGGCAGGACAGTGGACCCTTGACTTACAGAATTAATCCGTATTGGAACAGTGGCTGCAGGTCAAAAAGTCTGTAGGTCAAGTCTCCATTGAGCTACAGTGCATTGAAAACTGATTAATCCCGTAACAGGCCGTTTTTGTTCCATTTTGGTTTTTTTCTGGTCTGTAAGTCAAATCTCAGTCTGCAAGTCAAATCTAAATTTTGCAGCCAGAGAAGTCTGTAACTCAAAAAGTCTGTAAGTCAAGCCGTCTGTAAGTCAAGGGTCCACTGTAAACAAATAAAATCCATCTTAGGTAGAAGAGAGAGCACAGAGGAGGTAGTATTATATATAATACTATCTCCTTTGTATAATACTACGTACATCTTTTGTGCTCTCTCTTCTACATAAGATGGATTTTTATTTTTTTATAACTAAACATGTTCAGTCTCTCTCTCTCTCTCTCAACTGAACATGTTTACATATACATAATACACATATCTATCTATCTATCTATCTATCTATCTATCTATCTATCTATCTATCTATCTATCTATCTATCTATCTATCTATCTATCTATCTATCTATCTATCTATCTATCTATCTATCTATCTATCTATCTATCTATCTATCTGAAATGGATGCAGAATCAACACTTTGAGTGCTGGTCAGCCGCCTTTAAGGGCTAACTGGGCTATTTGCCCAAGAAATCCTAATGGAAGCTTTCATTCCACCTAATCATAAAAGATAATAAGCTTCTGAACTAGGCATTAGATATAATGAGCTTCTTGAAACACCATGTTATAAGAATCATAATAAAATACATGCTAATGCAGTTAAGAAAGCATTTTGGCCCTCATACAAGCACAACAAAACATAAGAATGTTCCTACACAGCAGACACACAATCCTGAACACTGGACTTCAGCCCAAGGAGAGCCTCACTTCAGGCTGCAGGATCTCAGGTGATATTTTTGCATGAGGTTGCCAACATCCTACCTCAGAAGCGTGCTTAGGGCACCTGCTCCTTCAAACAATGGAGGAGCCATTTTCTTCTTTAATGGAGAAAAGTAACCTACAGTATTTTACTACACTCAGGAACCATATAAAGCAGAGGTCCCCAACCCCCGGTCTGTGGCTCCCTGACGGTCTGTGGCCTGAGCCAGGTCGGGCCGTGGAGACAGACCTCCCCCCCCCATGCACTTCCCTCAGCACAGCCCCTTTGCGCAAGCGCACCTGCACCTGCACCAGCACTCCCCCACCCCTTCATGCATGTACATGAGTGCCCCTGAGCGCTGCACCACCCTTCAGGCATGTGCATGAGCATGTTAACGGCCGCACAAGAACACGCCCACTCCTTTGCACATGCGCACGAGTCCCAACAAGCGTTTGGTATGATCACCCAGTGAAGAACACCACCTGATGCTGAGGTGCTTACAGGCTACATTTTTGTGCTGAGGGACAACTGTATAGGCTCATGAAACAAAGAGAGAACAGGCAGTCCAATGGATGCTTTCTACAAAGGACACCAATCTGGAAAATTGTTGAACTTGCCTGTTATTGTAGCCCTTTAAAGTTCTACGGGGCTAGTGTTTACTTTGGTATCTGCTGATGAACCTTGCAAACACAATTTCACACAATAAGCCCTTTCTTATTGACAGCAGTATGAGAGCGAACCTGAGCAAATAGAACAACAAATTGCTATTATTTGTGCACCCAAGTCCTAGGTAACAGCATCAATACAGAGGCTGCTTGTAGAACTGCCAAATTCAAGTGTCCCTTAGAATTCAAATTCAGATAAAAATCCAAGGCATCTTTCTCAACTGAATAAGCTTCACATGTCGAATCTTCAAAACCCTTCAATAACATATTAATTCAGTTGTATTCAATTCATGAATTCACTATGTGGATTCATCTCCCAAAACAAACATATAGAAATTACGCCTAGACCAACCTGGCAAGGGCCTTAGCACTCTAAACGACAACAGCAGCTCCGGCCTCGTCAGCTCTCCCCCTTTTTCTGATTCAGATTTCTTACTCACAACCCTTGCCCTTTCTTAGTCCCACCAATTTAGGCTAAACCAATATTTCATAGGAGTTACACTATGTTTTGCTTTTTTATGTTTATGTCTCTGTTTACTCAACTTTTTTTAAAAAATATTCCAAGATATTTTATAGTAATAATATGAATGTAAGCCTGTTTCAGAATGATCTCTATATAGTTTAGCTATATTTGCTATTTCACTTTACTTGGTAAGGGCATTAGTAAAATCTAGAAGGGTCGGCGCTCAACAAAGGAGGCCTGAGTGTGCTCACCTAACTTTCATGTCCATAAGTGGTGGAAGACAGGTGGCACATCATCGGTGAAGACTCCACCTAAGGCATATTTTCGCACATGCAGTATTCCTTATGAAGGGAAAATTATATTTAAAATGTCAAACACGACTATTATGCTGACAAGTTTTAAATTTGTCACTTGAAGTGATTTAAATTGTAAATCACTTTTACAGGCTGTTTATCTGGCTGGATAGTTCAATGGTTTTAGTAATCTTCTGGCTGTGGAGCCAGAGCTCAGGAGTTTGATTCCCGGCTATGCCTCCTTGACAGAGGCTGGACATGATGATCCATAGGGTCCCTTCCAGCTCTGCAGTTCTAAAATGAGGATGAGGGTGATTTAAAAAGTGATACAGACCAAGAACTGCCTACCTCTGAGATTCACCTATTGCTTCAAAGCTTATTGCTGTTACCATTGCTGGGAAACGCTCTCCACTCATGTGGCTTGAGGCTATATTTTTATTTGATATTGAATTTATGGGTCCTTTTTTTCCTAACTTCCTAATCATAGGCACTTGATTTTGTTCAACGTTGTCTTTGCCTGTCCTGTGACCAGCTTTAATTTGCCTCAGAGCTTGCAAAAGCTAGCTTCTGGGTTTAAAATTCCTAGAATCCCCCAACCAGCTGAATCACTCACTGGCCATGCTGTCGGTCCAAGATACTGCGAACTGTAGTAAAAAAAAAACAGTACGAAATTACCAAATTGCGGCTAACCTCTATACACAAGCATGTTGAGCTGTAACATTTCCATCCCTGAGAAAGATTTGTTATTTCAAATGATGTAATAAAGAATGACAGCTCCCCTCCCATTACTAATGCTCTGTTTGTTATGTCTAGAGCAGCTGCCTCATTGAGCTTAATGACCACTTCTACAAGGCTACCTCCTTAGGAAAGGCATATTCATGTGTACAGAAATATGGTAGTTATGGGAATATTGTAAATATATAATTTTCCTGTGCATTCACATGTCTCTCTGTGTTGTTATCTTGCACTTAACCACTCATCTCCTGTTCCTGTATTGTTGCTTGGAGCAACGACTGTGATTCATTATCTAAATTAAAGTTTCCTGCATATTAATTTCACTCTGCCACAGGTGACTGGGCTGACTCTGTAGAAGCAACAACAAATTTAATGTGAGCCATGAAAGTGTTTTGGTGGTTTTGATGTGAATATCAAAATAAGGCTACTCTTCCGCTGCTGTTAAACTTCAATGATCCACCACCATTGGAAAGCCAGCATGCACACGCCAGGTGCATTTTCGATATTTAACAGTACAGAGCTGTTCTAATTATAGTGGAGTCATCTTCTCTGTTTCCTCATTTCTTTGTGTTATGCTTGATCAATTGGGACCATGATAATGTATTTCTTGTTATAAAAGGCTGCTCCTTACACTTTTTTTCTCATCTTGAACATATCAGGTCTGTTCCAAACAAGGTGTTCCTGATTCTAAAAGTGACCAATGAATAATGACGCTTGATGGAAAGAAGCTGCAAAGAAGGTCTCTTTGAGCTGATCGTCGAAGCAGAGAATGCTCTAAGCTAGAAGGAGGCCCTTAAACATATGCTTTTAAAGCTTCAAAGAGAGCTGGCTTCAAAGAGCAACATGGAGGGGGGAGGGTTGTATACGTGGTGCTTTGTGGCATAGCAAAAGGCTTGGAAGGCACTAAGTTGTAAGAGAAAGGCGGAATAAAAGTCACCGTTTGGAAACCATGCCTTACTAATAACAATGGTATCTGTAATGTTGTGGAGGGTGATGAGGAGATGATACTTCGTGTTAAACAACGCTATCATTTTTTAGGGAAGGGTGGGTGATACCTTTATTAGAACACTTTAAAGTTAGTCCTAACTCTTGCTTTCAGGAACACACACCTTCTTTTTCTTTTCTTGTTGGACTATTAGTAGTAGTAGCTGTCTGGGGAGCTCAGTGGCTTAGGCATCTGGCTGCAGAGCCAGCAGTTGGGAGTGAAATGCCCCACTGTGCCCTCCTGCGAGTAGAACCAGCCTGGGTGGCCTTGGGGGCAAGCTGCACAGTCCCAGGGCCCACCATGAAAAGAAAGGAATGATGCACCCCTTCTGAGGACTCTCTTCCTAGACAACCCCTGAAAAGGGTTACCCTAAGTCAGAACCGATTTGATGGCATGTGATGATGATTTTTAGTGCGGCCAGCAGTGTTTCCTCACTACTTCTATAAACCATTGGCTTCAGAGGGCTCATTTTTAGCCATTTCTCTTTTGTTTTTGTTTTTTTAAAGTAATTTCTGTTAAAAATGCATAGCCCTAATGTATCATGTCTAAAGCCCCTTCATCAAAAGAGTGTTGCAATTAGAGATGGGCAGAAGCCACCAAAATCAGCAGTTCATGCCAGTTAATTTTTTTGGCCAAACAGATGTTCGGTGTTACCCGGAAGAGGTGGAGCAGGGAAGCCGAAGTGCTGCTTCTGAGTGGGCACCACCTGGAGGAGTCAGGACAGGAAAGCACCAAACACCTGTTTGGCTGAAAAAAACAAACCAGCACTAAAGATGGGGGTATTTGTATGTGAATATGAATATCCCGGCACAGCTGGAGTTAATGAGGGTCTGGCCCCTGGGGCCGGACCGTCCACTCATATGTCCGCCACTACTGCTGTCCTTGCTCACCCTTGCAGTCGCTCATGAGAACCATTCTCTTCCCAGTCATCTAGCCACTCCTAGCAGAGGGAGGGAGGATGAGTCTCCCCTCAAGGCTGCCAAGTGGCTATATGTTTTTGATGGACAATGTACAGTACATGAGCCAGAATACTCTTGATGCTTGTGTAAGGTTTGCTTAACTCCTTTCAGCCTATTGCAACTAACTGACAAGGTGCTGGGGCATGTGTCAATGGTGTGCCTAGTCATGGGCCTGATTGGGCAACTGGTATACAGTATGTCCCAGCACTTCATCAATTAGTTGCAGCAAGTTACACAAAAGGTACAGCAAATGAACACCAACAGGATTCTGGCTGTTGAAAAATGGGAGAGAAGAATTTCAGAAGATATAGTAGGGCTATCTCTTTATAATATAGTCATAAATGAGAGACCAACCCTGGCATGTTTCTTTATCCCAGCAGTCCAAAATAAAAACGGACACCAGCAATGGCATCCCAGTGGAGCCTGATTGAATGCTTCCTCCTGGGGCAATGTATGCTGCCTCTTTTCACAAGCCAGGGTAAGCGTGTGATTGATGCAAATTCCATGCCAGCCAACTTCCTCACATTATCCTCCATTTTTTAAAAAACACCTAGTCTTAAGGTAGAACGCTGGAGAAATAAAAAAAGTATTATTTTGTGACATTTTGGTTAACTCTTCTAGCTAAAATGTTAACTCTTGGTTAACTCTTCTAGCTAAAATTCTGGACTTTGCATTTTTGGTCTTATTTCTTTGGTTTTTGCCTAATATATTCTAAAATTTGGTTTGACAAAACTACCTTTACTTTTCCAAAATAGAAATTAGAGGCCATCAAGCAGAGGAAGAGGGGCCACTCCTTATTGCATTTCGAGTTGCAGGCCGCCTATTGTCTAGTGTTAACTGCTTCTGCTTATAACAAGTAGTGTGAGGAGACAGTAAAGTGTGAGGAGAGGTCAAAAGAAGTTGCTATTCAACCTTCGACCCTGGCTGGTTTAAAGAGGCCCATTGATGGCTTCTCACTTGAGAGGCAGGCAGATGTCCTCACAAGGTTGGGGACAGAGAAAAGCCCCAAGCAAGCGCCACTCAACAGCTGCCAGATGGAAATGCCTATTTTTCTACAGCTTTGGGAAAATATCAGCTGGCCTCGTGTCCTGTCAGCGATGCCTTAGCAGCTTCCTGAAACATGCCGCTTTCACAATAATTATGGGGAAAGAAAGAGAGAGAACAAATCAAGAGTGAAAGATGAATGTTAAGTGAAGTACCCTCACCAGTTCTATTGGCCTGGTGCATTTCTGTGGCTGGCAGAGCTTGGAGAAGTGGCTTTTTTGGACTACAACTCCCCAAATCCCTTAACCAGCACAGCCAGTAGTCATGTTGGCTAGGGGATGATGGAGTTTGCAGTACAAAAATAATTGTTTCCGTTTCCCAACACTGGGCTGAAAGACAAGATGTACTGTTGCCCAGCTCCTGGAAGCAAGGCAGCCCGAAATCCTGCCTGCCAATAACCCTATCATTTTCTTTTTGAGAAGACCCACAAGGAGTCGGAAGCAATGCTGCCACATGCTTTTGCTTGTAGCTGGTGATCTGGTCAGCAGCCCAAATCTCCACTGCAATGCCCAAGACCGGTGCTCCCTTCAGTGCCAATTTCAATTAAAATAAAGGTGTTAGAGACTCTGGAGAAACCTGCTTATTCGTTTACTGCACTGCTTCTGCTGCTGTAAGCTGAATCTGAAGTTAGTGTGGAAATAACCGAGCGGGTGGGCCCTTCCTTCTTCCCTTCAGCAACCAAGGCTCCCCACCTCTCTTCTGCTCCACTCTTGAGTAGTAGAACAGATTGAAGCCGCAGGGCTTTAATTGTTGCCTGCTTCTCTCTTCAGCTCCGCCTGCAACTCTGGGCACTTCAAGGAGCTGTGCTTGTGAAAGCTATTTCAAGATGGGGGGGAGGGAGGAATGGAGTGGTTATTTCACATCCATTCAAAAAACGGGTTAACGACATCCTTTTGCCCACGGACTGGGCTCAAAGCAATTGTGTTCCCATACGGGGCAGAACGAGAGAGACAAAGGAGCCACCTGTGCAAGGGTGGGAAGAGGTGTGTGCATCACGCAGTTGGGTCGTCGGGTAGCCATCTTGTTAAGGAACAGTTTTCCTGGCCTTTAAAACCTGCATAATGGGCAGACATACAACAGGTGGTGTTTTTCCCACCCCCAGGGAGATGCAATCCCTGAAAAGCTGCCCCTGCAGATGTCTTCCTGTCAGAAAAAAGTTGTTTAAAGACAGGGGATTCCCACCTTCTCCCCTAAAGTGTAGCAACATTATTTGTCAGGCAAGAGATTTTTTCCCCCTGGGATGCAAAGTTGCACATAGGTTTGTTACCACAAACACAGTATCTCTGTCCTTTTTAATAATAATAATAATAATAATAATAATAATAATAATAATAATAATAATAATAATAATAATAATAATAATAATAATAATAATAATAATAATAATAATAAATTAGTATTCTTGGGGGGGCAAGTACACTCCTTGCCTCTCCCTGTGGACACTGATCTTACTAGGAATATATTTTATTTAGAGGAGAGATTGGCTGTGTATGGTTTCTACAAACTCTCCTTGATCTTGACAGCCTCTGCTAATAAGAGTCACTAATGCTCCACTCACGTTAATTATGCAATAAAGCTTCAACGAAGTACAACACTCTTAAGTTCTATGCAAGCTATTTGTTTGTCTATTGATGAAGCTTGCAATTTCACAAAATGAGTCTCTTCTTATTCACAGTTATATAACAGACAACATGAACAATTATAAAAACAACAAAATGCTACAGGTTGTGCGCCCAAGACCTCAGCAACAGCCCCAATACAGAAAGTGCTCATAGAACTGCAAAGTTCAAGTGTCCTTTTGAATTCAAATTCAGGTAGAAATCTAAGCTATCTTCTTCATATGGGTTGATGATCCATAACATAAAAGAATCAGCTCCACATACAAAGTCTTCCAAACCCTGGAGTAAATATCAATTACTTAAAAATGATTTTATGGTGTGGATTTATGCCTCCAACACAAATACAGTATACTGTATAGGGACTATACCTAGATCAAGTTGGCAATGGTCTATGCAGTCTAAGTGGCAACAGCGGCTCTGTCCTCTTCAGCTCTCCCACTCTTTCTGATTGAAATCTCCAACTCACAGCCCTGCTCTTTCTTAGTCCCACCCTTTGGGGCTGAACCAATATTTCACAGAGGTTACAGCAGCTTCTGAGAGAGAAGGGCAATAGAGGAGATGCCTGGAACTCCCTTTCCTAGTGAGTCCAAACTGGATCCCTTGTGCTGGGCCTGATCGAATGTGGAAAGGCACACCTAGACTAATTTCTGTCTGTTTTACCCAAATCTTCTAATTAAAACCTAAAGCACATAAATGGAGGGGGGGGGAAATGCCCCCAAATAAAGAACTAGAACCAAATTATTCAATTAAAAGAAGAGGAGGAGGAGGAAGAGGAGGAAGGGGAAGCCACAATAGAAGAATAATAGCAGTTTCAAAGCACTGAACTCAACCATCTGAATTGGGCCCTACAGGCAAATGGCTACTCCAAAAATGAAATCACAAGAGCCATCAAACCAAGAAAACAACACCGAACTGAGGAAGAAAAACAGCCACCCACAAATAAAGTATTTCTGCCACACATCAAAGGGGTCACGGACTGCATGGGGAAACTTTTGAAAAAACACAACCAACAAACAGTATTCAAGCCCACAAAAAAATACAACAAATGTTACAGTCAGCAAAGGACAGAAGGGATCCCCTCACCACTACAGGAGTATACTGGATACCTTGCAGTTGTGCCCAGGTATACATTGGAATCACAAAACGAAGCATCCGCACCAGAATCAAAGAACATGAGAGACACTGCAGACTAAAACAACCGGAAAAATCTGCAGTAGCTGAACATGCCCTAAAACAAGCTGGACATGAAATTCTATTTCAAAATACAGTGGTGCCCCACATAGCGACGATAATCCATTCCGAAAAAATCATCGCTATACGGATTCGTCGCTATGCGGGACTAAACACCGAAGCACAGCTGATGGGTGGGGTTTTGCAAAGATCGCGGGGAAGCCAGCTTCGCAAACCCCTGCCGACACGCTCTCTCTCTCCCCTTGTAGGTCCAGCCTGGGCAGGAAGCCCGAGGCACCACACCGCCATGGCCAGGGTGGCGGCGTGGTGCCTCGGTCTCCCTGCCCAGGCTGGAGTTGCAGGGGAGAGAGAGAGAGAGAGAGAGCGCACACGCCGAAGTCGGTGGGGGTTTGTGAAGCTGGCTTCCCCGCGATCTTCGCAAACCCCTGCCCATCAGCTGTGCTTCGGGCAGGCTCTCTCTCTCCAGCCCTTGCAACACAGCTGATCGGCGGGGCCTTTGGGATGATCGTGGGGAAGCGCTTCCCCACAATCATCGCAATGCGATGTTTACCCTATTAAAACATCGCAATGCAATCATAAAAACAATCGCAAAAAACTTCATCGCTATGCGGATTCATTAAATGGGGCGCTCGTTAAGCAAGGCACCACTGTACTGTAGACCCTCCACTTACAGACTTTTCGAGTTACAGACTTCTCTGGCTGCAAAATTTAGGTTCAACTTGCAGCCGGAGAATCAACTTACAGACCAGAAAAAAAACCCCCAAAATGGAACAAAAACGGACGGTTATGGATTAATCGGTTTTCAATGCATTGTAGGTCAATGGAGCCTCGACCTACAGACTTTTTGACCTGCAGCCACAATTCCAATACGGATTAATTCCGTAAGTCGAGGGTGCACTGTATTGTAATACTGGACAACACCAGCAATCGTTATGTGAGACTGCACAGGGAAGCCATTGAAATCCACAAGCACCAGCAGAACTTCAACAAAAAAGAGGAAAGTTTGAAACTCAACAAAACTTGGCTTCCAGCTCTGAAAAATACAGCATGCAAAAAAGTCAATGACCTCTACCCAGCCACAAGGACTGGGGATCACTAAACACAAAAGACCAGCTAAAGACACCCATCAGTTACAGTTACAGATAATCTCTCCTCATCATCACAACAATACACCCACAACAACACACACTAATCACCCATCTTCTGAACAGGACAAAAGACTATCTCACAGCCATAAATACTCCACTCCCAAGCAAGCTACACCAGACACAGAGTGCTGTCCTCTGAAGATGCCGGCCACAGAGACTGGCGAAACGTTAGGAAGAACGACCTTCAGAACATGGCCAAAGAGCCTGAAAAACCCACAACAACCATCAGTTAATGTCCTTGCTTAACCTTCTCCAAGTTTGGCACACAGCAAGCCCAGACTGTCCACCATTACACTGTCAAATATGGCCTTCATTCAAGGACCCAATCGAAAGTCACAATTTATTGTCTGAACTGCCTCCTCCTATCAGAAATGGCTTAAGGAATGCTGTTTTGATGGGCCATGCAATTTCAGAGGTGCACTTCTGTGCAGCTCTGTTCACAAGGAAGTCGTGCTTACCTTTGAACATCCTTCACAAAGGCACAAGTGAAACTGGCAAAGAAGGAGCAACACAATTTATCTTCTATCCTAACCAGAATGTCTTGTTCAGGCTTCCAAGCCCAAACAGGTATTCTACACCACATCATATTTTCTGTTAGTGTTTTGCAACTGACACAAATACGTTTTGTCTTAACTGAGCTGTTTGGGGGTAAATGATTTTCAGTGACCTCTTGGTGCCAGCCTCAAAGTTCCTCTGAACATGTGGATGCCATTCTTCTTTTTTGTGTCCTGTTCTGGCCCCAGTCCTTCCAGAACCCGTGACCAGAGCTCCTTCTTAAAGTAATAAATGCTGCCTTTTAATGATGTAAGCTGCCTTAAAAAGGAGAAAGGTAGGGTACAACCAACCAACCAACCAACCAACCAACCAACCAACCAACCAACCAACCAACCAACCAACCAACCAACCAACCAACCAACCAACCAACCAACCAACCAACCAACCAACCATTTTTTTTTAAAAAAAAGGTATGGACCTCAAGAAACCTTATTTGGTCCTCAGCAACTTGCAGTCAATTTGTTTGCTGTCAAAATACACATTCGCTTCCATTAGTCTTTTAGGTCTTTAAAGTGATGCAGCAAATATTGCAGCCCTAATATACATTTAATTCCCCACCACCACTTCCTTGGTCTCTCCACAGAGCTGAAGAAATGATTATTTTGCCAATATCGTGAGGTGTGTCTCTCTTCTTAAGCCACTGCATGGTATTGTCAAAAAAAGCCTATGTCTTATTGCTTTGGAAGCAAATCAAGGGTAACTTTTAAGGTTCAGGCTTGTCTGTGGGGCTTACTATGCACTTCTGAGGACTAGAGGACCTACCTCAGGAAATAAAGGTGGTAGTTTGGTACCCAGAGGGCTTCCCTGACCATGATAGTTGTCTCTTTAGGGAGACAGGATCGTTACAGTCACAATGGAAGCTGAAGGAGTTATCAGGACTTGCAGATAGACAACATCTGTGCTGGCAAGAAGATCCGTGGAGGGCACCCATACAAAGAGGTGGTGGTGATAAAAGTCTCCCCTCAAGCAAACAGGCACTTGTTGTGCTGATCTGCAAGGGGAATCTTCCTCTTACACTTAAAGTAAATGCTTTAAGAAAGCCCCTGGGACTGTAGGCCCTCAGAGGAAAGAATACCTGACATGGAAAAAAGAAACAAAAGCTGGCTGTAATACTTAAGAAATGGAAATGTGAAGAATACATGAAAAATGTATGGTAAAGTAGTGAGCAGAAAAAAATATATTATTTTTCATTAAAAAAATAACTGCCCCTCTTTCTCTCTCCCTCTCTGAGAGAACATCTACAACTATGTGGTTGCTTTGTCAGACGAAACAGAACTGACTGGTTGAGTGTCAGTACAGTGGACCCTCGACTTACGGAATTAATCCATATTGGCACGGTGGCTGCAGGTCGAAAAGTCTGTAGGTCGAGACTCCATTGACCTACAATGCATTGAAAACTGATTATGGTAATCTGTAACTGGCCGTTTTTGTTCCATTTCGTTTTGTTATGTTTTTTCTGGTTTGTAGGTTGATTCTCTGGCTGCAGGTCGAACCTAAATTTTGTGGCCAGAGAAGTCTGTAACTCGAAAAGTCTGTAAGTTGAGCCGTCTGTAAGTCGAGGGTCCACTGTATGTGCATGGTACTGTATGGCGGAGGGGCAAGGGCCACTGTCAAAACACATTCTCCGTGTCTAAAAAGTTATGAGGAGGTGGTTCTCTGGAGGCCCAGACCCACACTGTCTGTGATGAAGAACCTGGTTTGCTGTCTGTGATAAAGGGTGTCCTGCCCTAAGAAGTAGGGTATGGAGTCATTTTCTCACCTCACATTCTCTGTTTGCTTTATGTAACTGGCCTTTGCCCACCAGCTGTTCTTTTAAGAACAGTGCATCTTTTTAATATAGGTGTTGCAATTTTACAATTACAATGCATACACTCTATGGAAGAACAAGGAATTTCACAACGCTTAGAAAAAGCAATTGAAACTGCACTGAATGTCGCTGAAATTGTATGGCAGATGGCCAAAAGTTCTATGGCAGATGGCCAAAAGCACACAGGGAGAACCCAAGAAACAGAAACAGCGATACCATATTCATGCGCAGCCCTACATATTTTCCATTTTATTTTTAATGATACAAATCAAATTAACAATTTAGAAATAAAAACTAAAAGGGGAGTTTAAAGGGAGGGAGACATGGAAAATAGAGGCATACTGATCTGCTGACTGCACTATACAAACCACGAGGAAAGTTCATACCTTTTTCTTTTAGCTTTTTTGTGGGGAAGACTAGATATCATAATCTAGCAGAGGCCTTCCAGCATTCAAAAATGCTGTCTAAAACCTCACCTTCTCAGGGGCTTCGAACTGCGCAGCTCCCCATCATATAGATTCCAAACCCAATGCTTGCCTTACATCACCAGCCCCATTTATGGTAGAAACTGGAATGTTCACATTTTGTTTCATAAGATGCTTGATCAACTCAAAAAGAACCCTTTGACAAACATGAACGCTTTGAGCCACTACATTTGAATTCCCTATTCTACACCTCCTCGAGTAAAAGATATATCCTCTGTAATTCTACTCCAAGCCCTGCAGTCGTAAACAGGCCGCTGATCATAACAAGCGTGAAAACCCAGACTTGACTTCCAGGATCTGTGAACAGCAAAGGCAGCTGGAGGTGTTCTTTGAGGGTGAAATTGCCAGTGAGTTATTTTTGGTAAACCAAATTACTTTTACCATGTATGAAGAGACAGGAGCTCTGTCGGGATCTGCAAGATGAGAGGAAGTAGGGATCTTGCAGATGAAGCCTCAGGGCAGGGATCTTTCTCCTCAACCAGCAAGGAGAAAGGAAAAGACGGGACACTCGAGTGTGGTTTTCAGGGTGGGATCCGGATGAATACAGAACAGCCTGCCGTGAGGCACCTGTTCAGTGGGAGTTCTCTCTTCTCCTTTTCCGCGCCCCCTTTATTGTACTCTACTACCTTTGCACTAGTTAATTAATACAGAGGTAACTAATTTCCTTGAATACACAACAGAGTAACCAGAGTGCTGGTAAAGAGAGACAGCTAATTTCCTTGAATACAAAGGCGTCAGTAAACAGAATGGTTGGTAAACAGACAGGCTGGTAACCAGACAGTCAACAGTAAACAGACACAGCTAACTTCAAATACACAGCCAATGTAAACATTCCTCAGGTAGACCCTTTAACTACATTACCCAGAGACAATAGACAGCAGGTTAATGATCATCCTTACTGGAAACTAGTGACTTGCAGTTTTAGCATGAGGCCTGCCATTGTCATAGATATACATTTGCTACTGCCACAGACATATACATTGTAACAGCATAACAGCATAAATTTTCCCCACATCCCAACCGTTTTTTATTTATTTTGTTGAAGACAGGCATGAAGTCAGGCTCATCTTCAGCAGAGGGCGGAATAGCATGTTCCAGGCCACTGGGAATAAGGAAAGCATTCAAATAGCCAAACCCGCTTCCTTGTTGCACTGAGAGCCAAAACTCTTTCTTTACAACTTTAAAACATTGTTCAGATGGAATGAAACCTGGAATCTTGCAAGAGAATTAGATGGCATATTCTGATGACATCAACATTACAGTGTACATTAAAGAAAACACAATATTGGATAGCTAAAATTACAATTACAATAATGTTTGCATAATAAGAGTACTTAACAATTTTCAGGAAAACAAACATATTGATCACTAATTATTCAGATATATAAGCACAATAAACTGCTAAGAGGCAAAAGCAAAACATTTTAAGGTATACAGAACTTTTGCATAGAAATATGTGACACAGACAACTTCCCCACTGAAGACAAACACACTATGAATTTCTTGTATGACACTTGATTGGAGAGATACATATAGAGCTTGGCAAAAGAACAGCAACTTATTTTGAGGGATGAGTAGTAAAGAATGGTGCTGGTATGCATCTGCCTGGCTCTGGGCAAAGCTCTTAAACTGTACAACTGACTGAATTAAAAAGTTGCCTGCTAGTGCCCTTAAATTTCCCCTGGACTGAAAATATGTTTCTACAAGCATGTTAGATGGATTAGCATCACAGTGTACAAAATTGCCTACTGTGGGGCTTACTTGTAGGGAATAATATGTTTCTCTGTCTCAGGGATAAACAGACAAAGTTTTCATATTACATTAGAAAATAATTTTCAAGGAAACCTGTGACATGTAAAAGAATAAACATACAGTGTCTACAACAAAATTAAATTCATATTAGGAAAAACTCAAAGGCTAAAACTGCATTTAATTCTGAGCATAAAACTAAGAATTGCGTCTCTAAAATTCAATACTTTTAGATCTGGCTAACAGAGGAAACACATATCATGCACTCTTATCCTGCAGAAAGAAAAACAAACATTGTTGACAATTTACAGCATTTGGAACAAACATTTTCTCAGGGATGTGACACTGTTACTCCTGGAAGGCAGAGACAGGAATGCAGGCTTGTATGAAGTCCCATATGCTCACAGCAATGCAAGGTGTGATAGGATTTGTAGTTCTAAGAACATGGAACCTAGAGTGTGCAGGACATCATTTGGATCCTTACAAATGGCTTGAGTGTAAACAATGCTTTCTCTAGATTGGAAGGTGATGGGGAAAAACTTTCTGGTTCGCCTCCTCCCACCCCAATATGCAGCATTAGTCTCTCTACTGTCCAGGTGGGAGGCATTCTTTGGTGATCTATATAATTGCCATGTCCGGCTGAGTAGGATTTTTCACCCAAACAGGATTAGCATATGGAAAAAGCAGTTCAAAACAAGCTTCATGTTGGTGTGTAGCAGTTACCCCCCTTAGATTCTCTTCTTCCTCCCCTTCCTTATATGATGCATCAAATGCTTGTAGAGCTGCTTTTGTACCCCAGTCCATGATATCAAAGAAATCTGGGCCTGGGTCCCAATTCGCTGGGACATAATGCAACTTTGGCTGAACCGGCGGAGATACTGAGGTAGCTGCTGATTCTTTCAGACCAGCAAGGAAGGGAGTCAGGCATGCAGTTTGATTTGCTGATTGGAATGCATTTATAGATACTTCTGCTGCGTGAGTTAAAGCTGTTGTCATGAAGATTTGCTGAACAGCAGTAGCAAATGCAGCTCCTCCCATAAACATTAGAGGACCATCAGGGGATGCACCAGCATTAATTTTTGCTCGCTTAAATGCTAAATCCTGCCATTCTTGAAGGCAAGTAAGTCCTTCTGCTGGTGGAAAGGAATCTTTTGTCAAGGCCTTGCAGTCATTAAACCATGGGGCAGATAAAGAGTCCATCCCATTGTCCTGGTTACTGCTTTGCAGTTTGCGGATGCCTTGAGATGGTGGCAGTTCACAACTAGCAGAAACAGCTGGCACATTTCTCTGTGCTTCTGCTGCTCCCTCAATGACAGGAGGGGCAGAAATGACACCAGTTTCTGCACAAGCACCTGTTGTATCCATTGAAGGATGGTTATCAATCTCAGTCGCCTGAGATGGCAATGCTTTCAATTCATCCTGGATTGTCCAGGAGATGTTCTCATGCTGCTCCAGGCAAGCCAAAGAGGCTGAAGGGAGCGGAGGCAGAATTTGAGGGAGTTGTTTAATCAGATTAGCCTCGAATTCTGGATCAAAAAAGATGTTTCGTGTGTCTTGAAGGCAAGTACACACTACAAATTGTTCTTGAAGATTGGATAAAGAAGTTCCCATGTTGCTAAACGTGTAGAAACGTGTAGGTGTCTTACTTGACAAATTCCACTCACCCGAGGGATCCTTGCGGATGATTGACGCGTCTTGGGGCCTGTGCCAGGCGAGATGAGTGCGAATTGTCGAAAGTTGACCTCAGTCCTACTCATCGGGATCCAGAGGATGCATGCGCGCGCTGTAGCCCTTCCACACCGGGCGTGATGAGTAGGTGGTCTTCAAGAGTGGACCTCAGAGAGGGCACCATTTTGTCGGGATCTGCAAGATGAGAGGAAGTAGGGATCTTGCAGATGAAGCCTCAGGGCAGGGATCTTTCTCCTCAACCAGCAAGGAGAAAGGAAAAGACGGGACACTCGAGTGTGGTTTTCAGGGTGGGATCCGGATGAATACAGAACAGCCTGCCGTGAGGCACCTGTTCAGTGGGAGTTCTCTCTTCTCCTTTTCCGCGCCCCCTTTATTGTACTCTACTACCTTTGCACTAGTTAATTAATACAGAGGTAACTAATTTCCTTGAATACACAACAGAGTAACCAGAGTGCTGGTAAAGAGAGACAGCTAATTTCCTTGAATACAAAGGCGTCAGTAAACAGAATGGTTGGTAAACAGACAGGCTGGTAACCAGACAGTCAACAGTAAACAGACACAGCTAACTTCAAATACACAGCCAATGTAAACATTCCTCAGGTAGACCCTTTAACTACATTACCCAGAGACAATAGACAGCAGGTTAATGATCATCCTTACTGGAAACTAGTGACTTGCAGTTTTAGCATGAGGCCTGCCATTGTCATAGATATACATTTGCTACTGCCACAGACATATACATTGTAACAGCATAACAGCATAAATTTTCCCCACATAGCTCATCTTCCCGGTAAGAATTTGGCCTAATGTCATGGCTCTGTCCATTTTTAATAATTTTATGTTGCTCACCAGGAGCATGAGGGGTTTCTAGCGTGGCCACTGCAGACACCCCTAAATGAGGTAATACAATGCACACGATATTTTACAAGTTTCTTTCCATTACCTGGGATTGTGCACCAGGCTCATTAGCTTCCAAGAGAAGTCAAGAATGGGATGGACCTGGTTTTATTTCCTAAGATGAACTAATGGTGCAATCAATATGTGTCTGATAAGACATAAAGCTCAAGATAGCCACCAAGCACCAGCAATTGAGGTCTGCCTCGTTCGTTTAGTCGTTTAGTCGTGTCCGACTCTTCGTGACCCCATGGACCAGAGCACGCCAGGCCCTCCTATCTTCCACCGCCTCCCGGAGTTGTGTCAGATTCATGTTGGTTGCTTCGGTGACACTGTCCAACTATCTCATCCTCTGTCGTCCCCTTCTCCTCTTGCCTTCACACTTTCCCAACATTAAGGTCTTTTCCAGGGAGTCCTCTCTTCTCATGAGATGGCCATAGTATTGGAGCCTCAGCTTCAGGATCTGTCCTTCCAGTGAGCACTCAGGGTTGATTTCCTTTAGAATTGATAAGTACAGTATGTTCTCCTTGCAGTTCAGGGGACTCTCAAGAGCCTCCTCCAGCACCACAATTCAAAGGCATCAATTCTTCGGCGGTCAGCTTTCTTTATGGTCCAGCTCTCACTTCCATACATCACTACAGGAAAAACCATAGCTTTGACTATGGTTGAGGTCTGCCTCAAGGTCATTTTAAACCTTCTTTGACCTCCACAGACGATATGCTGCCTCAGAAAGCACATCCCCAGTCCTCTCTGAAATCCTTTCAGTACTTTCTCACTTCTGTTTCTGGGAGCCCTGCAACCAGGTTTCGAGGCAGGGCAATTTGCATGCTTGTTGTTACTGCTGAACAGAATGCAAAAAGGGATGTGTTTCCCACACCTGTTCGTAGGATTATAAAATTATACCTGCCAGATGAGTGTTGAAAACCATAGATCAGCCTTACTTAGATGATAGGGAGACAATGAAATATGCTAGGATTGTTTCCTTTTCTTTTGCCTTCTGCTGCTGGGAGGGGTAGGTTGACATTAATAGTTCTGCAGGCATTCTGGTGCGACCTGTCCTAATAAGCACAACCTGCATGAACATGCTACTCCCCCCCCCATCTTCCCTTTACTTTTGAGTGGAACTGAATGTTGCCTTGGCAACAAGGTGCCTTGTGCCTCTGAAAACGCTTGGCTAGCAGCCGCACAGTTCAGAAACACTATACAAAAATTAGAACACACTCCTTTTTTAGGGAGTAACAGGAAAACCAAACAGAAGCAAAAACAAACGAACGAACAAACAAAAGGTAGAAAATGGAATTTTTGAACACACCAGGTTGCTTTTGTCCCTCCTGAACAGGACAGGAAGTTTGGCAGAGATATTTAAAAGGAGCCTTATGCAACATTAGGAAAGAAATAAACAATAGTCAGAGCTTGCAAAATATATTTTTTTTGGATGACAATGCCCAGAATCCCCATCCTGCCTGTTCTTTCCTTAGCAGGAGGGTTTGCAGAGTGAGATGAGAACAATTCTGAGAAATCCGAAGAGATCTTGCACTTCTCGTGGCCACAGTTCATTGACTGTAAGGTTTTGATACAACAAACCACTCATCAAGTCTGCAACCTCAGCAGCAACAGAACAAGATGGAAAGCTGGGTCGTTTTAAGAGTTCTTGAAAGGCCAGCTCTTTCAAGCTCCTCCTCTCTTCAAGCCATTTGCAAAATGTCATTACTTGAACTATTTCTTAATTCTGAAATGGGTCCTGCCATGTTTCCTCCCCATTCCCAGACACCAATAATCATAGAACCGTACTGTTTTTATTGGTAATTTTAACTGAAAAATCAAATAGAAATGTTATAAGCAATAAAGGAAGAGCAGACACTAGGGTTAATAGAAAGAAGCCATAAGGTTGTACAAGGTATGTACTAAGGACCCACTTACCTCAGGTTGGAGGGGAAATAGTACAGGACTAGATGTGTTCAGGAGCTGCAAAGAAATGTCATGGATGTTAAAGAGAGGCTGAGAGTGAAGCAGCGCGGCTGTACAACCTTTGCCTACACAATGAAGCGTGCAATAGCACACTCAGATCTAATTTTAGATCTTTTTAGGAAGTGTGCAAATAGTGTTTTTGGGGATTTCTTATTTGCACAAGAGCCAATTGTAAACTTCCGCTGGTGAATTGGTGGAATCTAGTGGAACTGTAGTCCTCCTCCCAGTGCACCAACAAAGCTAGCTCTCCTTTGCGACCCATTTCAAGGTGGTGCAGAAGGATGGAGGAGAGGGGGGGATGGGACATAGGATGAAAGTTGTTGGATTGATCCCTTTGTGCCCGTGGCCTTTTTAACTATGTGAAATCAGGTTGTAAAGATTTTATCTACGTATTGTTCCAACCTGCATTTGAAAAATGACAGGAGAAAAAAATTGGTGGCCACAATCCAAGACGATAAGAGAGAAGGATCATGCCGGTAGGTATTCTAGCTTGTCCTTTCTGTTCAGGGGCTCCATCCTCCCTTTTATCTACCTGCCCTGCTTTTGCTGCCTTCATTGTATTTATTATCTTTAATATTTTATACTTTATGTTTTATCCATTTTTAAAAATCTTTTGTTATTTTTCATGTTTATTTATTATGTGGGTGTTATTGGGGTTTTTTATATTGTGTTATTATAATTTGTTTTCCAATCAAAAACAGGCAGGGTGGCTGGCTTCCAATGAAATAAAGACAGGGTGCTTGCATGAGCAATCACTGGGGAGGTAGCAGACAGAGTTGCCTCTGTTCTGCTCTAAGAGAGTCATGAAAATAGCAGGGAGCCTGAGCAAAGGGCCAGGTTCATGCTGCTTGGATATTTCATCAATCAAGTTACCAGCACACCTCAAACCTTGGGGTTCCCTTTCTCATAGACTTCAGTCTGTGACCCCCTTCAAATGTGCCATGCTCCTCATTGAGAATGGCTGCTCTAAAACATGTTTATTATTCGCAATTTGTAAAAAAAATCTTTCCCCACACGTCCTTATATAACTGGATATATACAAATGGGCTCAGTCATGCCATATTCAGAAAACATATCTTTATTATTAATGTTCATATACATTTTATTTTATTTCTCAAAGGTATCTAAGTTGTACACATTCTCTTTGCTGTAAATACAGGTATTTCAAGTGCACATGTAGGTGAGTGTGTAATACCAAGTGAGCAGAAGCACAAAGAGAACAAGAAGATACAGTGGTTCAGAAACTACTTGGAAAAATAAGTTATCTTGGCAAGATTATGTCATCAAAGTGGTAAGGTAAATGATATAAAAAGAGCAGGCTCTGTATAAAATGTTGTGCCAGACATGTTATGTGGAGAGTGCTGTCATGCCACATCTGGTGCATATGGTGATGATATATACATTAGTTACACTACTGTAACTAATGTTAAACTATACATTAGTTACAACTATTGCTCTGTCATAAATAAACTATGCTTTGCAAAGGGAATCCCTCTGTGGATGTCAGCATAGCAGTCTGAGAGCTGAGACAGTTCTAAGTTTGCTCTCCAGACACTCTGTGCATTGAAGCATTTCTTAAAAGCTTCATGAGTAATTCTTTTAATGGACCTTGTTCTTGCTTCCAGTAAGGGTAGGATATTAGCCCAAATGTAATTCCTGCTTCTTCTATCCAATTGGGATTATTAAAAACATGATATCACCAAGCAGTCTGTTGTCTACAGGCCAAGCTGTATTTCAGTTGGGTAAATATCTAGTAATGTGTGTAGGCCTGAGGTAAGATAGCCTGAAGATTATTTTTGCTGCTTCCATGCCAGTTGTCAACACAGGCTCCTAGGTTTTGCCAGCCTTCCCCAAATCACTACCGCTTCTATCCTTTTCAACAGCCCGTGGGAGACCCCAAAGCTCTGGTTACAACATCCCATAAAGGTGAAATGCTTCCCTTGAAAGACTCCCCAGCCCCTGAAGCTGTCCTTGGCTTCCAGCTCTAGGCACTCACCAAATCACCGTTCTAGAGAAAGGACTTTTCTCTCTCACAGACTTCAGAAATATAACATGCCAACACACACAAGCTTAGATGTTAGAGGTTTAATGGCAGTTGAAAGAACTTTAGAGCTTCAGGACAATCCAATTTACAAACTCTTTTTGATTTCACCCCAACTGTGATGCAGGACTCTTTTAAATTTTCTAATATTGAAGAAATGTGAATGAGAATTATTAACCAATTATTTGTGCACTTTTAAATTAGTACTCTGTGTTAAGTGAACCATCAAGGAAGCCTTTGCTCACTGCATGGCAGATAAAAAGTGAGGTAAAGATATTTGAGGAGCAGGCGAGCAGCTTCAGTGTAGAACATGGTGGGGACTGTGCAGCTCTCCAAATGTTGTACTACAATGCCCATTATCTCTCACCATTAGATGTACTGACTAAATCGCAGCCCCAAAACATCTGGATACCTACACATTTCCAACCCAGTCTTACAAGAATCGGAGCTATCTAATTCGTTTTCAAGAGAGGGATTTCTCAACAGACAAATCTGGAACAAACAGTATCTTTCACATTGCCAAGCATGAAACATTTGATTTTATACTTCTCTCTTGGCTAAATGACTTTGCCAAGAGCTGGAAAAAAAAGTTTCTAATCTTTATATATATATATATATTGCTTCATGGCTCAGGAGTTACAGGGGACATTCTCTGGCCAAATGTATTCAAAGGCACTGAACTCGAAATTTCCTCTGGTACATGCACATATCAGAGACCAGCAGAGCAGCAGCCTTACGGGTATAAGAAGAGTTCATTGCTTTTCAAAGCTCGTTTTCTCTACAGCAGCCAGCACTGACCTAGATTTCTTTCACTGTGGCTAAACACCCAATTGATTTGAGTAGAAGAATTAAGCTAACACAAGCATCTTTGGAATACTTTCCACACTGATTGCCTTGAAATAAATTTCTCTTCTATGTGTTCCTCCTTTTATGCCATTCTTACCATACATGCATAAAAATGAAAGGGCTTCCATCTTAGTTAAGTCACCTGTCTCCACCTGCCCTGTAATATGCTGGTTTCCTTAGCACACAGGAATAGGAAAGGACTTCTATTTTTAAAGTATTCCTCTAAGGTGCAATGGATCTCAGGAGGAGACCACATAATCCTGCACAGGTTGTGGGCTGATGGGGAATATGCAGCTCTCAAGATGTTGTTGTACTACAATTACAACCAGCCTTCACCAAGCTGGTTGGGGCTGATGGGCAATGCAGTCCAGCAACATCAGAAGGAGCACACATTCTACATTCCTGCTGTTATTTGATGTCACTGGGCTTCTGCAAGTGAGACACTTTTTGCTACCT
The DNA here is from genome assembly GCF_051106095.1 of Pogona vitticeps. Taxonomy (NCBI): domain Eukaryota; kingdom Metazoa; phylum Chordata; class Lepidosauria; order Squamata; family Agamidae; genus Pogona; species Pogona vitticeps. Next base: position 62,634,533 of record NC_135784.1, read on the forward strand.
ATAATAACATTGTGCATGTCACTCTTCAACAGCTCACTTTCTATTTTAATAATCAGCTCTAGTCATCCTAGTCCAGCCATCTTAATTCTCTCCTAGGGATCATTCCTTTCTGCTATAGGAAAAGCCCTTAAAACCTGCAATCAGGGCTAATCAAAATGGAATTTTAGGCATCCTGTACCATTTTGTCTAGATGAATACCTACAGCACTTTCCTTTCCAAAGTCTTATAATGTGTGTAATGCTTCTGTCACTCACACTCTTACTGGAGAACAGATCATAGCCAATTATACTGAGATTCCAGGGGAAGCATTTTCATTATTACAGAAAGAGCCCCCTAAAAGAATAGCATTCGAAGACAGGAAATGAAAATGTTGTAACCTGGATGCTATCGCATCATAGGCCATTCCCCAGCTGATTTAATAATTCAGGCTACACATTGCCCTCCTTCCATCAGCAAGCTGGATACTCAATTTACCAAGCTCAGAAGGATGGACAGCTGAGTCAACCATGAGCTGGCTATGTATTTGAATCCATCTGAATGGAACTCAGGTCATAAGCAAAGTCTTGACTGCAGTACTGCAGTTTAACCACTGTGCCATGAGGCTTTTAAGATGGAGGATAAGCAGAAGGGGAGCATACTAGCATATTCTGTTAGGAATTGGTTCTCGCCATGTCTCAGGAAGATGACAGGGAAAAGTGGAAGCCCTTGTTTGAATACAAGTTAGAAAACATACAACTGTGCAGCTGTCTGAGTTTTTCCTATTAGTGTTTCTAGTATCTAATGTCTGCTGAGCTTTGATATCAGGACAATTGCATCCAAGGGTCTTTGTACCAATTGTCCTGCTGTTCAGGCTCATAAACGGCCACTTCCCTTCCTCTTTGAGGTTAGAATCAAATCCGCACAACTAAGTAAAATGGGGCTTCATTCTTTTTAACAAGGGGGGGGCAGACACCCAGTCATTTAGTTTGCTGCCATCTTTGTGCAATTATGAATTATGTGTTCTGGAATCTTCCATATCATGACCTAGAATCCTATGGCTAGATCTGCACAACTTGTCATAGCTAATAGCAATAAACTGGTGAGATGCAAGATCACAACTTGGTTGCACAGTTGGACATGTGACCAGGCACATGAAAGAGACATGTCCCAGCACCTCATCAATTAGCTGCAAATAGCTGCAACACAATATACAAACTTTATGTGAAAACTAGTAAGATTCTGGCCCATGTTTCCTTTCACAACTCACATTTGATATATATTAGAATCAGAAAGGCAGATTTTCTACCTCCACAGTACATGCAGGTAAGAAAAACATGGTCATATCATATTTGCTGAACACACATTTCTTGTATACCCACTGGAGATATTGAGTTCTCAGTGAAATAAAGCAAAGGGCCTTTTTTTTGCAGAAAATTTATAAATCTGAAAGCAGCCCATAACTCACAGTGCTAAATCTCCTGCAAAAAAGGGTATTAAAGGCAAATTGACATGCTACACATGTCCCCATCCTGGCTTCAAAGTTGGAATGTCAGTGTATGCTGACACTGAGTCTCTTTTGACTCATACACATGGGAGATTGGCTCAACATTACTACTTCACAGTGGAAATTTATAAGAATGCTGAATTAGGTTTTCCTGCAATGTAAGGCTGACGGCAGTGCCCAATGCTCAGGCTAGGTAGCAAATACTTAAGCTATAGGCAGTGCATTTATGTTTCCTTATTGTAGCTGCCCTGAGCTCATCAGCAACAAGACATTAAGCCTAACAGCCCAAAGTCTGTTGACATTAAGATTTCCTGCGCAACTGCTTTGCTTCCAAGTTGCATCCATCCAAAAAAGCAAATCCAAGATTCTCCACTCCAAGGATAGTCCAAATCTCTCTGTTTCACTTTCTCTTGCATTTAGCTTTTGCAAACGCTGGCAAATTCTGGTGGAAAACAAACCAAAACAGAATTTTCACAACCATCTGTTAATTTAGCTTTTCCCCCATACCTGAGTTTTGCAGACAAACCTGGACATAAACAAAGCTCTCAATCGTCCATGCAGATCTCGGTCTGTCTCACACACAAGCCACCCAACTGCTGGCCTCTCCAGCTATTTTAAGCACCATGTTCCCAGGAATGTATTACAAACTCTCGGCCTGCATTGTCCCCTTCTGTTCCAGTGATCAATGTTCCAAGACGCCACAGACAATAGACCAAGAGTGATTCAATATCACCGTAGATGTCCCAACCCCAGCATTCTGTTATGTATGTAGGTGCTGAATGCCCCACCAACTTCACCACTATTTTGGCTTCTTTTTGTGGTTTCCTTCTAAACATGGGTAATTGGAAAAAAAAAAGGTGATTGGGGAAGAAAATATTAGTCCCCTTAACAGGTGAACTGCCTCTCTCTTCACACTCCTAATTACGGTAAAAGTAGGAATGAGTGTAGGAACTCGTTTCCAAGTGGCGGCTGTATTCTGTTTACAACAATGTAGGGTGAAGGGATGGCTGCCCCTAGACCCATCCTGTACTCTTCTCCTTTATTCTTCCCTCCAGACATCTCTGAGCAATCTATAGAAATGTTATATATATTATCTTTAATATTACTCTTTAAATATAACTTTTTGACTTTACATCTGAAGTTATCAATGATACAAGTTGACAAGAGACGCAGCCCCTCCCAACTATTTACAGTTCTTGCACAGAAGAAAGATTTGGTTTCTGGGAGCAGCAGCAGCAGCTCCTTAGTGTGCTTCACTTCTAGATATAAATTACTGTAGAAACTTTCAACAATTATCCCACTCAAGGGCTGGTCATTAAAGAGCTCGCCACCATGTCATTTTGTGCTGCTACGATAGCCCTCCTGGGTTCCTTCTTGCCCCTAGCCCCACTGAGGGCTAGTTATGCTCGCCCTGATGCTAGCCTGAGTGTTTTTCATGTCTTGCATTCACATGGAAAGCCCTCCATCATTATCAGCCCAATCTCATTCCTAACTCCACTTCCAGGCAACAAACAATGACTTTCCTTTAGGCCTCTTTACTATCTTGAAAGAACAGGAGAGAGGAATTATACTCTGCCAGAGGAGTAGTAACTGAGTGACATGGAAGGTGCCAAAACTTTTAAAACATTCCAAAAGATTATTGCAGTTTAAAAAATAAAATTACCTCAGCACCTCAGAAATTCCTTGGAAAACAAAGAATGGGGTAGAGTGCTCCCTGGTTTTAAAAGGGATTCAAAGATGTCCCCTTAATGCAGCCAGCACTAATGGCTGGGAAAGCTGTATTAATATCTTCCCTAGCTCTTTCCCCTGGTGGAATAATCTTTTAAAGAGCAGTGTGGCATCCCACACTACAACCCCACAGGAACTTCTGTTTAAAAATAATATATTTTAGGAGTCCCATTAAGAGATTTTTTTTAAAAAAAATCTCTCCATAGAGAGATTGTAGAAGAAAAAGCACAAAGTCTCCCTTTCCCAGAACATCATGGAAGATCGTCTCTCAATGGGTCTTCTCTTTAAGAGTGGCGGGCTTCTTCGGCTGCTGACAACTTCTGCAAAAACCACATTCGTATTTCCGTAAGAACGGAAGTAGCCACCTCAGGAAGCTCTTTGTGGAGGGCGTGATAAGCCTCATCATACACCTGCAACCAGAATGAAAAAAGGAAGTCAAAGGCAACAACAACAACAACAACAACAAAAAGAGACGCAAGAGATAAATGACTTTGCCTGAAAGAAGAATAAGGCAATGATTGTTTAAAGCAGGCGCCAGCAACATGCAGCTTGTGAACATCATGCAGCGCCTCCCCCTCCCCAGCATTTTTTCAGTCGCCTACGTCACACCCACACCTCCATCATTCCAAAAGAAAATTTAAAGCATTTAAAAATAGCTTGTTTCCATTCCTAGAGGCATATAGGAATAATAGTTTTCAGTTCAGGGATGCTTCAGGAGAGTCTCACTCTGCAAAAACAAACTAGAAGTCTCCAACCTTGACACATCTGGTCTGTTTATTTTTTCCTTTTAAATGGCAGTTCCTGGCCATTTCTAGAACAGGTATGGCCCACAGTGGGTCTAGGGGCACGAACAAGGTCTGCAGGCCCACCAAGATCATCTATGCGTGGTTTTTTTTAAAAAGGTAAGGGATACAGAAAAGCAGTACCTGGCAAAGGTAACCACATTGCACAACTGGCAATTAATGTGAGGTGTAATGTAGATGGCAGTGTTTCCTCAGACAAAATCAGAAACAGTTCCTCTTGGGTAATGAGAAAAGCTTTACCAAAGGTCCATGCAGTCTAGCCACCTGTTTCTCACAGAAGGCCAGCCCAGCCACATGCCTCCGGGAGAACATGGCAATAATGTACCCTCCTGTTGAACACCAGAAACAGGTATTCACAGGCATACTACCTCTAAATATGGAAGTTCCGTATAGCCGGTGGCAGTTACTGACAGACCTAGCCTGAGTCATTAGGCAATAAGCAATGGAACAACTGGACAGCACAGTAACGAAGGCCAACTATCTTACTGCTTATAAGCAGCATGCTGGTACATACTGATACTGATTACTCCCACGTGCAGCAGGGGTGACTAAAACCAACAATCAAGATTTGCTCTGACGCTTTGCTTAATGTGCTGTCTGGACATGGGAGCTTTCTCTCTGCTGGTTTGTTCATCTCCCAACAAAAATAACCCATGATTTGTTGAGAGTGCAACAAACAAAAAAGGGAAAATTGTATGTGTTAATATGAAACAACAAACAAGTAATGGATGAAAACACTTTATTTAGCTACCCCCTGAGGATGTAAATCTTCACTTGTTTAACTTTTGCAGGTGAGAACAAAATGTTTCAGACGTTTTCTTCCTGCTGGGCAGTATTCTGAGAGATTTTGTGGTTTTTATTTTTATATTTTGGCATTTCTTTACAGAAATGTACAGATGTGTTTTTTTGTTTGTAGATCTGTATTCTGCATGAGAGACTATGTATTTTGTGCAAAATACAAGCTGTTCCCCCCCTCCCAAAAGGAAGGTTATCTTGCCCTCAAAAGGTTCACCCCCCCACCCATATTGTTGCTGACAAAAGAAGTGCTAGTTGTTTCACTTTTGAGTAGCCATGGAAAATCTGGCAGAAGATTTTTCCCATCAGGTATTTCAATATCCTGAAACACTGTTTCTCACTGAAGATGTGAACATCTGCTAGTATTACTCCTGTGACTAGTGGGAGTTCATAACATGACAATACATATTTTATTTCCCTTGTCTGAAGGGCCACTTAAGAAACTGTGGCAACTTATCGACCATTCCTTTTAAGACACAGCAAAGAATTTAAAAAAAATCTTTACAAGTCATGCAGTATTCTAGAGTCGGGGGATGGGGACACAATATTAAGCCACTTCATGGTATCAGAAGTTCAAAATAGAAGGACGTGGATCAAATAACCTGTTTGTTGTTGTTTAGTCGTGTCCGACTCTTCGTGGCCCCATGGACCAGAGCACGCCAGGCCCTCCTGTCTTCCACTGCCTCCCGGAGTTGGGTCAAATTCAGCTCTAATATTTGATGATTGGCATATTGCATTTCCACCTGACCCCAAGTACTGGTATGACCCCCATACCAGCATGCTCCAAAATGAAAAGTGTAGATTTATTTATTTATTTAAGAAGGGAGCCTTTTAAGTATTCATGTCTCCCTGGGTCTCATGGTTTTAGCTCCTGTCCATGGGGACTCAAGTCAGCTCCTCATATAGTCTTATGTCATGCCTGGCAATTTCCCAGATACTACTTTCTCTACCATAAAGGTAAAAACATGTGTTTTCACCTGCCCCATGAATTCATGGCTATGGATGAATCCAGTGGTACACAGGGATGATTTTATCATGTTCTGATAATGTGAAGCACAATGAGAGATGCCATGGCCATGCTCTGTATAACTGCTTGCCTACACTATATTCAGTTTCATTTGGTTCTCACATATGATCTGGAGTTGAATTCATGCACTAGTATTAACATATAGATTTCCTGCATCTTCTTGAAATGAGCAGATGTGGGATCGCCTTGTGTGAACTTAGAGAACTGGGGTCTGAGTTCAAACAGCCCATGTTCTCTGCTGATTTAGGTCATTATCTGACCACACTTCTGTCAGTATTACATCTGTTGAAATCAATGGGGTTCACTTCAAAGTAAAAAGTGGTTCGGGATTTTGAAGTTTTTTTAAAAAAGAGCCTGAGGGGTCTTATTACTGATAATCCCTGAGAAACTCATTTAGATCTGTGGAAAACACATTGGTATAGATATCCAGGCATGCCTTTTATTGGGGGGTAAGATCTCACTTTGCACTGCCTTACATCTGCTGGAAAGCAGCCCTGTTATATCACTGAATGGCCCACGATGCAATAAACAACAATCCCTTGATCCCACTCCCTTGATTCCCCTCTTCAAGTCAAAAAAGACCTTGAGTGTTTTATCCTGGCTTGAGGCGGTATCCATGAGCAAATAAGAGCCTTTGATATCGCAGAGTTTATCAGGAGAGCCATGGAGCACGAAGATGGGAAGAGTCAGTTTGGGGAGAGAGCGCTCTATTTTGGCGATGGCATTGAGCAGCTGGATGACAAAGGACACTTTCATGCCGCCATGGTAGACCAGAGGGTCTGTGGTGTAAGATTCAACCTGTTGGAATAACACAACATTACAGAAAGATGAGTATGTTTTGTGTCATCTTAGAGGCTAACAAATTTTATCTGCCATATAAACTCTCCTGCAAGCCTGCTTCTTTAGATGCCCTTAGAAAGCTGTGCTCAAAGCTGCTCACAGCACACACAGTGTCACTGATGGAACCGACATTTTCAACAAGAATCATTATAATTCACGCGGCCCCCACGCTGGGCACCTTTAAAACCCAATTAAAAACATGGCTGTTTATTCAGGCCTTCCCTCCAGCCAACTCTTGATTTTTTCTTACTTTTCCTTTTTATCTTTACTGCTGTTCTTGTTTGATTATTATGTATTTGTCTATGTTTTATTTGATTTTATATTTGGAAGCTGCCTAGAGTGGTCCGGTGGGCCAGATAGGCGGGGTATAAATAAATAAATAAATAAATAAATAAATAAATAAATAAATAAACAAACAAATAAACAAACAAACAAACAAACAAACAAACATTAAAAAAATCTGAGCTCTAAGTAAAATAACGGTATCTTTTTAGTCATATTATTAATCTAACTAATAACAAGAACTTCAATACCACTATCAGTAAGAGGTCCTCTACCCTTCAGCTGTCACCTGCTGGCAGGTGAAGCAGGAGTGAGCAGCAGCATTGAGACAGATGGTATGTGGAGCCATTCTGCTGACAGACCCTCCACCTATCTCCTGCCTCTTTTTTGGTCCTTACACCAATGGCATGATGGAGCCCATCTTGCCAAAGCAGCAGCAAAAAATGCTTGTGTGAACTTATAGAACCGGGGTCATTCACATTTGCAAGAGTTGGCCCAGGACAAGAAGGTGGCCCTTCTCCAGTCCGTATGCTGAAGATGAGGAGGCTAGCAATATAGCTATGGTATTTTGATGACCCCCAGGACTGTTACCTCTCACTACATCTAAAAGGAACTTACTGCAGGTAACAATGGTTACTCTAGTACTGTAAGTTATATCCAAAGTAGCTTGAAGGTCAGGCTGGGCACAAAACTGTTGTTGTTGTTACAGGTGCAAGGCTGTTAGTGTTGCTGTGTCTTTTGTCAGAAAACTTTTCCTACCAGTTTCACAAGGCAGGCAGGCAGGCATCAAGACATTCCTTTCATGGTGTCTCCTTATTTGCACCCCCCTCCCTCTCTTCTGTTTCCCAATTTGTTTCTAGAGAAAGCCTTGATTTAGAACATGGATGTGCAGGGTATGAATAAAAAGTAAAAGAAAAAAAGGGCCAGAGGGGAACATCTCCTGTAGCTGCCAAAGCAATCGCAGACGTGGATTTCAAGAAACTTTTCGTTTGGATTTTTCATAATATGTTCTCATTTTCAAGGCTGGTGCACCTCCCCCTCCCTGCCATGTGGATCCTAGGAGTGGAAATCTGACCACAGACACTCTAAAGATGACCACCTCAAATCAGAAAGATGGGTCTTCCCACACACGTACTTCAACGAAGGAGGAAACTCTGGCTAATGGAAAAACCAAGACAAATGTGCGTAATTGTGTCAGCTAACTCTGCCACAGCAGCCTCCCGCTTGGGTGTGGTCTGCCATTTAAATCCAAGGCTCATTTGCCTCCCCCTCCCCTTCCAATCTAAACAAAAGGGCTGACTTCCTCTGGCTACTTAGCAACTGGCTGCAGAGTCAGAACTGCCAAGTTGTTTGTTTGGTGCTGTGTCACACACGGTACCAGGCGAAGGCAACACAGCTTCACGTTGCTTCTTTTACTAAAAGGCAACAGATGAAGGATTATTGGGGGAAGAATAAAATCACAAAGGAGTGGGTGGCTGGATTGACAGACATTCTCTTCCCGCAGAGTAAAATAATGTAGATAAATTTGTATGATGTACCCTCTTCACCACCCCCAGGCAAAGCCACAAATGCCACGTGATGGCCTAAGTATTTTTTCCCCTTTGCTTGTTTTTTTCCTCCCCAATCCTGTTTTATGCTGGTTTTTCTTTTTTTAATCCAGAAAAATGGAAGAATCATCTAACACAGAACCATAACAACAAACAAAGACTTATTGGGAAGATAATGATCAGGGCACATGATGTAACTATCCAGCATGGGCCATATCTCAGTGGAAAAACAGAAGAATAGGCAGAAATGAGGGCTTTCACTTCAACTTCTGATTCCTACAAAAGTGAAAACCTTTGAAACTTTCATCAAGGTGATTCACATCACTGTCTTTTGGGGAAAGCACTAAGAAACTGCTTTTCGTAAGCAGGAAGAAAAACTAGGGACACTTTAAAAGTCTTTCTTTTTGTATACTTGCATTTCTGCATTCATTGTTGAACACACCTTTCTTGTCTCCATTTATATTCCATCAGGTAATGCAGCTCAGTTTTCCTTTCTTAGCTTACAACTACACAGCAAGAAAAATGCAAAGTGATTCACTGTGTATTCACACCTTGGAAGCTCGGTTTCTCTGGGTGAATTCAATCCTTGCACGTGGATGCAAGTATCACTCAGAACGACATATTATGCCTTAAAGTGACCCTGTTTAGGATGATCCAGGCAGCTACAATTTGGCCATCTAGTTGCATTCCTACTGCCAGTCAAGACAGATAACAGTGCAGCAAATGGCCAAATAACCCAAATCTGTATAAGGCAATTCACTGTCTCTCTATATTCTCACCATGCTGAGGATGTCTAAAACATAACAGTAACCTTGAAGGCCCAAACCAGATTTCTTCTGGTACCCTGTCTCCAACAATGAGCTTAGGAAGCTTTCAAGGAGGGAATTAAGGTGACAGGTGTGGGGAACCTTAGGCCCTGGGACAAAGTCCAGCCAAGCCCTTTGCCCCCACGAGACTATGATTTTCCCCCCATGCACCCCTCACATTGAAAAGATGGAAATCTTAAGGTATTCTCGAAGGCTTTCACAGTCGGGATCTGATGGTTGTTGTGGGTTTTTCGGGCTCTTTGGCCGTGTTCTGAAGGTCGTTTTTTCTGACGTTTTGCCAGTCTCCATGGCTAGCATCTTCAGAGGACTGGAGTAGGAACTCTGTCAATGCTCTGTTGCTGTTTGTTACATAGCTGAGTATTTATAGCTGTGGGAACAGGTTTTATCCTTTTCAGGAGATAGGGTGATGATGGTGATCAGCTAACCGGAAAAATCAGCAGTAGCTGAACATGCCCTAAAACAAGCTGGACATGAAATTCTATTTCAAAATACTGAAGTACTGGACAACACCAGCAACCATTATGTTAGACTGCACAGGGAAGCCACTGAAATCCATAAACACCAGCAGAGCTTCAACAAAAAAGAGGAAAGTCTAAAACTGAACTAGGCCTGGCTCCCAGCATTGAAAAATACAGCCTGCAAAAGGTCAACAAACTCTACCCAGCCACAAGGACCAAGGATCATTGCACAAAAAAGACGAGCTAAAGACATCCATCAACCACAGTGACAGATAATCTCTTCCCCCTTATCACAACAATACATCCACAACAAAAACACGCTGATCACTCACTCACCACTGGAATGTGGTCCCTAATAACATCTTTGAAGTGGAATCAGATCCTCAGACAGAAAGAGGTTCTTCACCCTAGCACCCTAACCCTTAAAACATTTGTTCCTGCTATACATAAACATTCAGGCCCCGGAGACTCAGAACCAGACCATCCCCATAGGCATCCTTCAGTCTCAAGAGACTATGGTAACATGCTCTGAATCGAGGAGTGTCCTCTCCAGAGCATGAAGCCCGGGTAAGGTAATATGGAGGATAGGCTGTTACCCAAGCAGCAGATCCCCCCTCTCCACATTGCTGAAATGATCCAATGGAAAGGCAAGAGCCAATACAACTGGTTCCAGCAATGTCGCAGGAGTTGGCAGAACGACACATGCTGCCTTCGGGACTCCAGCTCCGGATTTTGCCTCGAGGTTAACTCCTGAAGCCTTTTCCATGAATGGATATAGCCACAAGGCAGTGGAGGTTTGAAATCGGAGTTTTCCTTCTCCTAGATGGGCTGCCTTCCATGGCTGATGAGCCCCACCTACCCGGCCTGCTCTTTAATAGTGCAAAAGTATGATCTAATCCTTAAAACTTTCCAGACTCCCAGGCTTATGCAAATCTAATTGGCTTTCCTATTTACCATATTAAGGCCAGATACAAAATTTGAGAATTTTGCGCGCCGTTAGGCGCGCGGTCCTGGGAAACGCTCTTATAAAGCAGGAAGTCCCACCCCTAGGCCCCACCCCCAGGCCATGTGCTCAGGAGACAAAAGGAAATCCCAGGAAAAAAAAAACTCAGCATGGCATCCATGCAAACAGACCTGGCCTTCGCCCTCAGCCCAGCTTCCTAGGGAAAAGGGTCCTGGGTCCTGGGAAACGCTCTTATAAAGCAGGAAGTCCCACCCCTAGGCCCCACCCCCAGGCCATGTGCTCAGGAGACAAAAGGAAATCCCAGGAAAAAAAAAACTCAGCATGGCATCCATGCAAACAGACCTGGCCTTCGCCCTCAGCCCAGCCTCCTAGGGAAAAGGGTCCTGGGTCCTGGGAAACGCTCTTATAAAGCAGGAAGTCCCACCCCTAGGCCCCACCCCCAGGCCATGTGCTCAGGAGACAAAAGGAAATCCCAGGAAAAAAAAAACTCAGCATGGCATCCATGCAAACAGACCTGGCCTTCGCCCTCAGCCCAGCCTCCTAGGGAAAAGGGTCCTGGGTCCTGGGAAACGCTCTTATAAAGCAGGAAGTCCCACCCCTAGGCCCCATCCCCAGGCCATGTGCTCAGGAGACAAAAGGAAATCCCAGGAAAAAAAAAAACTCAGCATGGCATCCATGCAAACAGACCTGGCCTTCGCCCTCAGCCCAGCTTCCTAGGGAAAAGGGTCCTGGGTCCTGGGAAACGCTCTTATAAAGCAGGAAGTCCCACCCCTAGGCCCCACCCCCAGGCCATGTGCTCAGGAGACAAAAGGAAATCCCAGGAAAAAAAAAACTCAGCATGGCATCCATGCAAACAGACCTGGCCTTCGCCCTCAGCCCAGCCTCCTAGGGAAAAGGGTCCTGGGTCCTGGGAAACGCTCTTATAAAGCAGGAAGTCCCACCCCTAGGCCCCATCCCCAGGCCATGTGCTCAGGAGACAAAAGGAAATCCCAGGAAAAAAAAAAAACTCAGCATGGCATCCATGCAAACAGACCTGGCCTTCGCCCTCAGCCCAGCTTCCTAGGGAAAAGGGTCCTGGGTCCTGGGAAACGCTCTTATAAAGCAGGAAGTCTCACCCCTAGGCCCCACCCCCAGCCCATGTGCTCAGGAGACAAAAGGAAATCCCAGGAAAAAAAAAAACTCAGCATGGCATCCATGCAAACAGACCTGGCCTTCGCCCTCAGCCCAGCTTCCTAGGGAAAAGGGTCCTGGGTCCTGGGAAACGCTCTTATAAAGCAGGAAGTCCCACCCCTAGGCCCCACCCCCAGGCCATGTGCTCAGGAGACAAAAGGAAATCCCAGGAAAAAAAAACCAGAACCAGAACCAGACACTGCCTTCCAAATTATATATACTGCTAAAAAGAAGAAACCACAGGATAACAAGGAGTGGGGCTTTTTTGTGTGGACTCCATTCCTGACACTTAGATGGAGAAAAAAACCAACCAACTCTGGGCTCAGAATTCTAACAATTTGCCTTTATTATAACAGACTGTAGTTGGTGGCCCTGTGAATCCAGCAAAAAGCAACAACAACAACATAACCAGTTCTAAAAGCCAAGTAGCTGGTGATATCTGTTTTATTTGTAGTCTGTTTCCTAGTACAGTAATTTCACAGCAGCAGCATAGTGAGCTGGCACTCAAAACAAAGACTCCACAATGACCGTTGCATGTTTCTTCGGGCTACTCATCACCTCAGTAATGACCAAAAAAATATACATGAATTCATGCTGGTTTAAAGTACCCTATTACCATATTTTCTATTTCGATGCTTCCCTGATTTCTTTTTATATCTCTGAATCCTCCTTTGTGTTTTCCTCTGGGAGTGATAATACCTCCCTAGGATTATATGTCTTCTTGGCCTAGAATTGCTAATGATAAGTCTTAGACGTAGAGCTTATAGAGAACTTCAGACTTCTCATAGTGTTTCTCACACATTATCTCTCACAAACAATGGTGTAATACAGGTCACTATTATTATCCCCAGGCATGATTTCAACCAGGAATTCTCAAGGCTGCAACTAGTCTTGCAGCTTCTACCAGCTCTCACAGCACTGCCGCTGTTGTTTGTCCAAAATTTATATCAGGAATAGCTGTACCTCAGAGATTTTTTTTACTGTTTCACCTTTTGTTAAAATATAGCTATTCTATATCTGAGATCCAGTCTGGTGAAGTGGACACAGATGAGGAGATATGGGTTCCAATCCCTGCTCAGCTATGGAAATTCATTGGGGGAGGGGTGGTACTGAGAAAACTACTCCTTAAATATCTCACATAAATTGTAATCCCTATTAGGGTTACTCTAAGTCAAGTCATTACTACAGTCAGAAGCAGTCCAATGGTGCTTCGCGAGTAGAAAGATCAGCCAAAAGGATCCTGTCTTTGCCTAAAGGACACGCAAAGGTGTTCACAGTTTTCACAGTCTCCAGGGAGGCTCCTTCCATGTCTCAACAGCACATACTATATACTTTTACATCTATTCTATTGTACCATAAACACTTAATGCGTCAAAAGCTTGACCTGCAGGCATCCAATAGGGATGTGCTATTCTTTCTTTTTTACTGATTCCAACTCCCAGAGTTCTCCAAGAATTCCCCAGGGAGAATTCTGATTGTTCACACTTATGGCCATCTATATTTCCATCACCTGGACCAGGGCCTATCTCTAAGGGTGCATGGCTATCCTGGGCCTTATTTCCTTCTGTTAATGTATAAAACAGGAAAAGATGCCTCCTGGGAGTTGTAGGCTTGGTGCCCTCTATAAAGGGTGCCTCTTGAAGAACCGCCACCCAAAGGAAGTAGCAACTGTTCTATGTTTTAAGAAGACCTTTCTTCTTAGAGAATTCTGGGAACTGATTGTGACAAACCCAGACCTACTGGAGGATGCCACACTTTCACTAAGCTGCCACCAACCATTCCCTATAAGAAGTCACACAGACCAGGGATGGATTTTTAACAAATAAAAGAACAAGGTTTATTTACATAACACACAGGGAAAATAAAATGATCAAATGAATAAGATACAGTAACGTGGCTTAGTCTCAATCATACATACACTAGTTTGGTTCACACAGAACGCATTTAACTAAAGCACAGACCCTGAACCTATCAGTTCTGGCTAACCCTACAGACACCTGAACCTATCAGGTTGGTACTGACTGACACACAGTAGTACCCTGTCTGACACACAGACTCCCACTCAAGCTTCTTCTCTCAGCTCTTCTCCAGCTTCTCTGCTGCTTCTCCACACAGGCTTCACATATATATACAGTACAGCCCCTCCTCCTGATGTCCCGCCTTCCACTCCCCATAGGATGGAACTTTCCCTCCAACCCATGACAGACAGGTAACATCAGTGCTGTATGTAACACCTCCCCTCTTTATAAGTTGTTTTGTAGGGGGAAAGCTAAGGTGCTTTTCACCAAAAAAACAACCTGAATCCAAAACATACAAAACCAGTTATACATTCAATATCATACTTACTTATACTTACACTCTAAGTTAAACATTTACCATTTACAATACATCAAGTTACCTTTATTCATACAAACCAACATGTTTAATAAACAGACACATTTGACTTTTTGTCATCAAAATATATACATAGTCCATGTTTCTTTCGCCGTCTTCATTCTTCGGGTCTTCTTGACAAGGCGTCAGCAACACAGTTCACTGACCCTCTGACCACCTTCACTTCAAAGTCATAGTCTTGCAGGTTTAAAGCCCACCTCATAAGTTTGCTATTGTGGGTTTTCATTGTCTTTAACCATTGCAGTGGTGAATGGTCAGTGCACAGAATAAAATGTCTTCCCCAGATGTAAGGCTTGGCCTTCTGGATCGCGTAGACTATGGCCAGGCACTCCTTCTCCACGGTTGCCAAATGTCTCTCGCCTTTCTGGAGTTTCCTACTCAGGTAGGACACTGGATGCTGGTCACCATTTTCATCCTCCTGGCAAAGAACTGCTCCTACCCCGCTGTTAGACGCATCGGTGTAGATGATGAACTCCCGGTCGAAGTCTGGAGCACGCAGCACTGGATAGTTGATGAGGGCCTCCTTCAACCTCTGGAACGCCTCCTCACAGTCGCTGGTCCACGGGATGCGGTCATCAGTCTTCTTCCTCGTCAGATCGGTCAGCGGAGCCGCAATCTCGCTAAACCTCGGGATGAACTTTCTGTAGTAGCCCACCAACCCAAGAAATGATTTGACCTTTTTCTTGGTGTTGGGTCTAGGCCAATCACGAACTGCTTCTATCTTGGCCTCTAGGGGTTTGATCACTCCTCCCTCTACTATGTGACCCAAGTATTTTATTTCTGGGCTACCCAGCTGCAGTTTGTTCTCTCTGCAGGGCCTAGGCCAAAGCACTCCCTCCCCTGGGTCAAAGTGCCTCTCCCTGCCTTCCTGGTCATCCCAAGCTTTCTTTCTGACCTTGTGAGCTTGCAGGGTCTCTGCTGCTAGCTCTAGGTTTCTCTTTAGGTCATTCCTTAAAGAGTCTATATATGTCACAACGTCTTGTGGGTCATCCTGGGTGATCTGCTCCCAATTTTGTTTGATCAAATCAAGGGGCCCTTTCACCCTTCTCCCAAATAAAAGTTCAAACGGACTGAACCCGGTACTGGCTTGTGGCACTGATCGATAAGCAAACAAAAGGGATTGCAGCTTCTGGTCCCAATTGTTTGGATTCTCTGCCAAGTAAGCCCTAATCATGCGCATTAGAGTCTCATTGAACTTCTCAGTTAACCCATTACTTTCAGGGTGATAGGCAGTGGTTTCCTTGTGTTTAATTCCACAGATTTGCCATAACCGTTTCATGAGCTTCGATGTGAACGATGCGCCCAAATCTGTGATTATTTCAGAGGCAAATCCCATCCTGGACATATACCCCACCAAGGCATCTGCCACTGTGTTAGTTTCAATGTTAGACAAGGGTATGGCTTCAGGGTACCTCGTGGCATGGTCCACAATGGTGAGAATGAACCTGTTCCCCCTCTTTGTGGCCTTGGGCAAAGGTCCCACAATATCCACCCCTATGCATTTGAACGGAGTGTCAATCACAGGCAAAGGGCACAACTTTGCTTTGGTCCTGTCACGATTATTCCCCTGCCGCTGACACACATCACATTTTTTACAGAACTCCCTGATCTGCTTCCCTATGTCAGGCCAGTAAAAATTCTGTGTGATTCTCTGCTGTGTCTTGTTCACCCCTAAGTGCGCAGCAAACATGTCAGAGTGCCCCCTTTGTAAGATCATGGGGCGATACTTTTCAGGTACCACTAGCTGACTTCTGATCCCATCTCCCCCTTTTGAGATATTCCTCAGGGTCTCTCTATATAAAATCCCCTTTTTCTCTAGGAATCTCACTGGGGTTTCAGGTGTTAGCTGGGCGTCTGTCACCTGTTCAAAACACTTTTGGAGAGTGGCGTCCGCCTTTTGCTCTTGGCCAAATCGGCTGTCTGTGGTTAAGGTTTCCACCACAGCCTCGGAACTCCCCTCTGCTTCCGTCTCGGGCTCATCAGTACCCCCCTGAACTGTCCCCGTGGTGGCTTGTGAGCGTGTAATCACTAGCACCCGTTTCACATGTTCAGCCAGGTCATTTCCCACGAGCACGGCTGCTGGCAGAGTCGATGAAATCGCTAGCCGCCAAACTCCCCTCCAGCCTTGAAAGCTCACAGGTACCTCCGCTACTGGCAGTGAGATCACCTGTCCCTCAATCCCTGCCACCTTTATGCTCTCATTCGGGATTATATACTCCCTAGGAATAATATCTGGATGGCACAGGGTCACCTGGGAACAAGTATCCCTTAACCCCCGATACTGATGGTCAAGTATTCCTACGTCCACCCCTGCTGTTTCAAACAACTGTGAATCTGTTCTCACAAGTAAGCAGTGCCTGACCTCCACAAGAGGACCATTTTCCTCAGCCTGATCAGCAGATGTAACTGTTCCAGATTGAGTAGCCATGGCAACAGGCTCCCTCAGTGACAAGGAGCTTTGCTCTTTCTGGACACAGAACACAGCTTTTGGCTTGGTTCCACTCGAATCATGAGGCACATTTCCTTTTAACTGCTTTAATTTCTCACACTCTGAGATTAGATGGCCCTTTCCTTGACAGAAATAACATTTTCTGGTGTATTTTGAGTCTTTCTCATCTTGTTTTGGTTTTCCCTCCAAAATCTGAGGTCTTGGTTTCGTGTCTGAGGGCTTCCCTTCACCATGGGTCCCTCCCCCTTGCTGGTTTCTTCCTGGTCCCTGAGAGTACTTGCTGTAGGTTTCTTTGGGTTTACCTATCGATTTCCCCTCAGCACCTAAGGGCTTTCTTATTTGGGAAATGAAATCTGCGATCTCGGCCGCCTCCGCCACAGATTTCAGTTTCCTTTCCCTCACCTGGAACTTCAGTTCCCCATGCAGGACTGAATAGAACTGTTCCAGCGCTATCAAGTCTTTGAGCTGCTGGAAGGTCTCTGTTCCCTCCTGAGATAGCCATTTCTCTAGCAGCCTCACCAGTTGGGCCCCCACTTGGGTAAAAGTCTGCTCTGGTTTCTTTGTGAGGGACCTGAATCTTTGCCTCAGCTGTTCCGCATTTATCCCATGTCTGGCAAACACCAGTTTTTTAAACTCAGCGAAATCTTTTAGCAGCTCCTCTGGCATCTCTGCATAGACTTCTGCCAGGCTGCCACTGATTAAAGATCGCATAATGGTCATCTTCTCAGTTTCCCTTACTGAGAAGTCCACAAACGCTCTCTCCACTAGGGAAAAGAACACCTCAGGGCAATCTCCCTTGTGGTATACAGGGAATTTCTTCAGGTCAGTTTTAGACAATTGGCCTCCCTCAGAATCCCTATTGTTATTATTGTTCTGATTCATCAGTTCCAATTTTCTCAACTCAAACGCCATCCTTTCTTTTTCCAGAGCAATTTTCTCTCTCTCCCTCGCCATTTCCATTCTCTCTCTCTCTAATCTTTCTTCTTTCTCCATTTTCTCTATTTCAAATTGTCTTTGCCTTTCCCTTTCCTGCATTTTTTCTCTCTCTAATCTTTCCTCCACTTCAAATTGCCTCATCCTCAGTTCACGCTGTTGGGCTATGAGCATTTTCCTGAGTTCTGGGTTCTGTTCTCCCGTGCTGTCACCCTGCACTGAGCCAAATTCATCCTCAGAACCTTGGTCTACCTGGGGGTCTTTCACTTCACCCATTTCTGCCATTTGGCTTCGAGTCAAGGGCATAATCCCCCCCCCAGAACAGGCTGCTTTCAAAAGTCAAGCCTCAAAATAAAGCGACCACTTTTTTTTTCTTTTGCCTCAGAACCAGCTTTCTATAGATTGCTGCTGTTCTTCAGCACTAACTTGCAACTGTAGCCAGCCAGAGTCCACCCCCCTCTGCTAGGCCTCTCAGCAGACAGGCTAGATCACTGCTACTTTACACAGTTTTGCCTCAGCTTTTTCCCGCCAAAACAGGTTGCCTCAGAGCTCCCTAATCTAGTCTCCCCAGTTGGCACGTTCTTCCACTAGCGCACCTCCCCGTGAGGTACGCCTAGAAGATTACCTACGCGCCCTCAGATTGTCCCTGACTAGACCCCCCTTGCTCTGGGCACACTTGCCAAGGCTTTGCTGGACCACTGGACAACTGGACCAGTCGTATCCCACACGCTGGACACCAATCAATGTGACAAACCCAGACCTACTGGAGGATGCCACACTTTCACTAAGCTGCCACCAACCATTCCCTATAAGAAGTCACACAGACCAGGGATGGATTTTTAACAAATAAAAGAACAAGGTTTATTTACATAACACACAGGGAAAATAAAATGATCAAATGAATAAGATACAGTAACGTGGCTTAGTCTCAATCATACATACACTAGTTTGGTTCACACAGAACGCATTTAACTAAAGCACAGACCCTGAACCTATCAGTTCTGGCTAACCCTACAGACACCTGAACCTATCAGGCTGGTACTGACTGACACACAGTAGTACCCTGTCTGACACACAGACTCCCACTCAAGCTTCTTCTCTCAGCTCTTCTCCAGCTTCTCTGCTGCTTCTCCACACAGGCTTCACATATATATACAGTACAGCCCCTCCTCCTGATGTCCCGCCTTCCACTCCCCATAGGATGGAACTTTCCCTCCAACCCATGACAGACAGGTAACATCAGTGCTGTATGTAACACTGATGTTATAGAATACAGAACGTATAGGATGTTCTGAACTGAATGTTCAACAGCCGTCCCACAAAAGCTGGTATTTGTGTTTTGCCTCTAATGCTGGAAAACAGGATAAAGGGTTTTTTTTATTCAGCCCATAGTAACCACTGGTGCCATAGCTATCTGGAAAGTGTTTTCATAACATTTCCTATTTCTAGTTCTCAAAGTAAATACAAAGAAGTGGGCAGCCTAATATATTAATATACTGGTTTTATGTGTTTTTTAAATACAAAGGCAGGTATAATTGACAATGATGTACATGTAGGTGTAGCTGGTTCTCGAGTCTGCATGACCCCTAGCATTATGTAATTACTCATGCAAGGGCTGACATATATTCCATGACAATCCTGCATCATGTTCTAATTGCTTTAAAGTTCGAAGTGGTGAGATTAAACATATGGATGGGTGTTTATAGTTAAAAAGTGATTATGTAGTACAATAAATTAAAATGATAATATCTAATATGTGACACCACTGGGAGCTATTCGCTACTTTGATTCCATGGGGTAAGCATATTGTTTACAATCATCCTTCAAAATGAAGAAGGGATATATGGACATACGGATCCTTTTCTGGCTTAGTATGTCCACTCTCAGGTTTAGTGTAATCAGCTTTTCAGTGATTCCTTCCTTCCTTCACACACACACACACACACACACACACCAGTGTGGGATGGAGACTTGGTTGTGAATTCCAAACTGCACTGTAATGCTTGCCCAGATCTTCTGAGTCAGCTATGTGCAGTTTGACACAGTTGAAGCTGTGCACCACAATATGGTGCCAGTAGTGCTTCAGCAGGTCAGCAGAAGATGGATTAAAGTCAAGGAAGAGAAGGCCCTCAAATAAGTCATATACTGTAGTCATGCAGCTGACTGAACGATGCCTAGCTAAAGCAAGGGCAGCACTATTAGACATAGCAGATAAAGATAAGGTATTCATCAGCAGCTTTGCTCTCTTTCAGAACTACATCTGTAACACATTTGGAGTGATATATAGCAGTGGTCCTCAACCTTGGGCCTCCAGATGTTCTTGGACTACAACTCCCAGAAGCCTTCACCACCACCTCTGCTGGCCACGATTTCTGATCCTGATTTCTGAACACTGATATATAGGATTCAACAAACAAGGGGTAAAATTACACAAAATGTCTCAAATCTACCATTTACATTTCAGCTCCTGCTTTGCGAAACTAAACTGCTATGAACACACAAACAAGTCAGGACATTCTTGGAGGACATCCCAATGTTATTTATAGAGAGTCAAAATTGGTCTGGCAGATGAATATATTCAGTATGTAAATAGCGCTTGTTCACAGCACAATCTGAACTTGTGTTCTGTAGATTTTGAATGAAGGTGCTGTAGATTTCTTCCACCAAACTAGACTTTTCGCAGTTCTTGTTTCAGGAGAAATTTTGTTTCATTAGACACAGCAGTATTTTTAACCGCTTGGCATTTCTGGTATATGAAGGTGTATAAGGGAGAAGCCCAAAGTTTAACTCCTAAGTAGTTCAGGAGCAGCTCCTGGAGAGAGGTCCAGTGAATGCCTGCTGGAAGAACAAGGGGAATGGCAGAAGTGGAGGCATCTGAGTACCATAAAACACTGGGTGGCACAGAAACTAATTCTGATGGTGATAAGGATGAGAACTCATCCTTTAAGTTCTTCCTTTTGGATTCTTGAAATGTTGAAGAATTTCTCTTTCACTACTTCTGTTTTTCTAAGCCAGGGGACCAAGAGTCATTGAACAAATATCCTATGTCCAGTCATCACTATATCTTCCATAGTTGTATGTGCAGTGTAACTCTAGCAGTGGCATCCACCAGCACCAGAGCTGGTGAAAGAGCTGGCAGTGCAGCCACCATCAAACCTGAATTTTTTTCTGAAGAAGTTATGATAGAAAGAAATAATCCCTGGAAAATATTCTAGTGGAATTAATAGTTGAAGATTGCGCTAACTTTAGGCAGAATTTGAGACCTGTAGCAACTTTTTCCTGCAGAAGTGCTATGGGGTCCAAGAAGTGATTCCATCTGGCTTGTCTAGAAAATCTTTTATGGCATGCTCAGACATTGTCTACATGTCCCTCTCCTTGATAAACGAAGTATAGGGGAAAGTGGGGAAATTTACTTCAACAAATTTGCATGATGAAGAGACCAAGAAACAATGAATAAAATAGTGGACAAAGACAATGAGAAGAAAATTAAATGGAGCTCTGTAAAAAGAAGTGAAATTCTCTCAGCTAAAGTTCTATCCCTCAAATAAGAATTAGGGAAAACAATCTGATCAATCTTGTCTTTACAGCACCTGGAAAGGAACTCACTGGAAAAGTGAGAAACATATCCTTTGGAAATGCATAGAAGAAAAAGGATAAGATTTCCTACAAAAAAAGGCTTGGACTTGGAACCTTTCAATAGAAGCTCTATATGTACACAAACCCATCTGGGAGGGACATACAGAGGCCACATTGAAGAATTCTGCTACATACGGGGATCAATTCCCATTGTATATCAGGGTGGAAATGGTTTTTTAAAAATCAAATTGATTTAAGTTAAAATTATTTTTAACTGATAGTAAAAATCTGATTTTTAAATTCGAATCATTGTTTTGATGTAAATTAAATCTACCCTGGACATTTTTGCTTGGAAGCTGCCTATGCTGTTAGTCACACTGGTACAAAAATAAACCCTAAAGTTGGAACAGGCTTTTAACCCATTCTAGGTGGACAATAAATAAATTGCCATGTTGTTCCTGGGATGATCTGATAAGTTACAGGTTTTGAGCACCCACAATACTGAGGAATTGAGGAATGACGATTCCTGCCAAACTACCTAAACATTTCACAGTTTGTATTTCAGAAGATACCCAAGCATCAACAAGAGAATTATAGTTATTCAAGTTACTCAGTCAGTATTTATGATGTCTGACGTTATCCAGTAACAGCAACATTCCTCCAAACCCTTTCTCTGTGTCTTGTGTGTTTTAGGAAGAAAAAAAACTAGAAACTGGGCCTTCTCGGCAGTGGCCCCTCGGCTGTGGAACGCCCTCCCAACAGAAATTCAGTTGGCACCCTCGCTGGGTGTTTTTAAAAGACAATTAAAAACTTGGCTATTTAGGCTGGCCTTCCCTCCAGTCAGCTAAGTCTTTTTATTTCTTCTTTCCTTATCTTACCCACCTTGGTAATTTTTTTTCTTAAATTAATTGTTTCAATTAATATAATAACTGTATTTTTAATGATTATATATATTTTATATTGATTTTTATGTTGTAAGCCGCCCCGAGTAGACATGGTCTAGAGGGCCGGGGTATAAATAAATAAATAAATAAACAAACAAACAAACAAACAAACAAACAAACAAACAAATAAATAAATAAAATTGGTAAGTCCAAGACTGAAGCTAATTGATTAGCATTAGAGACATAATTAATGAGTTTTTGAAGCCTTTTCTGGTTGAAAACAGGGTTAATACAGAATGAACCAATTACCTCAGGAGATGGGGAGCCCTCCAACACTGAAGGCGTTCAAGGGAAAGTTACACAGGCACTGAGCAGGGGGTTGGACTCAAAGGTCTGACAGACCCCTTCCAACTCCATTATTCTATATCTATATATACATAGCAGAGTAGCACCTTTTCCACAGTTTTTTCAGCCATGTGTATTAGTGCAAGATTCATGGCACATCTGGACTCAAGGGATGAGAGATGCTGGATGAACAGAAAGTGGTCTTCCAGGGAATTTAATCTATTGGTTCATCTGGCCTAACTTGATTGCCAAGAGGCTCTTCTAGCAAGGTATGGGTCTCTTCCAGCCAAATCCATTGCCTAAAGACTCTTTAACAAGAGTCTGTGTCAAGGGTGGGAAATGTCTTTCAGTCCAAAGTCCATATTCAGTTTCAGAGAAATTTGAGGGGGTTCATTCCAGCAGTAGATGTGACCAAAATTATTATAGCTTAAAGATCCTAGGATTATTAAAACTTAGGAAAAGCATTTCAACCTTGCTTTTTAGAATGGAACGAACCTTGTTACAAAAGCGGGGGAAACTGCTAAATGATGGCGTCATGGATAAGGGGGGCGGGGCCGGACTGCTGGACAAACCTAGGGGGGGTGGATTCAGTCACAGAGCCTGACATTCTTCACTCTTAGTTGTGCACTTGGAATCAGCAATGTGTAACCCTGGGGGTGTAAGCAGTCGCCAAGCCTTTTTGTGGCCCCTCCAGGATTTCTTCTCCCTCCCTTCCCCCTCATCATCAGCCTCCAGAATAACCAAAAAGATTCTTATTGTAATAACAACCTACTTCACAATGGCATGAGCTGGTATACCTTTGCAGGTTTGGAGAGTGGCTTCCTGCGGAGCCAGGGACCACTGATGCAAAACATATGTGGAGGTAGTCATTTCATGCCAGCTGCAATATGAGATTCCTTCTTCCTGTATATAGATGTGCTCTGCTCTGTCCAAAGGCATTTCATTCATTTGTACTAAGAACTTGCTACCCATGGTTCGTTCAGTCAAACTCAGAAGCAAATTCTTGAGAAAGTGCAATTAGGGTAATAAGTATAGGCAGTGTGGTAATAAAAGTACTTACCTCTTTTCTATCCCGTGAAATAACATTTGGGTCAACAGATCCCAGGGAAAGGTTTGGCATGACTAAGTTGAGGATTTTGGCTGCAAAAATCTGAGAGAGATGAATGTAGTTATTAACTTAGAGAGCACAAAAGAGAATTACACTAGAAGTCATCAAGCAGGTGGCATAAATGCTGTTTCACTGCATTACCAGTACCCACAAGCTAAAAGGCATTCTCAATGTGGTGTAGTGGATAAAGTAAATACGACTCTGAGAACAGGGTTCAAATCTCTGCTCAGCCATGGAAACTTACTCTGGAAGTGGAACTGGTAAAACCATTCCTTAAATATCTCATTTATCTTGAAAACCCTGTTAAGGTTGCTACAACTCAGTTCCGACTAGATAGCACAGAACACACAGACAAACACACACTAATTAAAGACCTGTTCCTAAATGGCAGTAAAGAGCTCAGCTCCAAACATACACACAAGAAAGACAAGGAAAATCCCTACCCCTTTACAAGGATCAGCATGATGCAACAAAGTATTTCTCTTACCTACCTCTGTTTAGTGCTAGGACTTCTGCATTTCTTTCTGACCTCACAAAAATAAGTGAAAGAGTCCTTGTTAAGAATATAATACTAGGTGAGCTTGTCACTGCTTTACGCAGACCAGTTTTGCTTCCTGTTACTCTATTTTATTACATCTTATTCCAGATGGGTAGCTGCAGAATTGTAATCTGTACAATTTGCAATATCCATCTACTCCTGATAAGCACACATATTATTCTAAGGGTAACATAAATGAACAAGGAGAAAAACAAGGAAATGTACTGCACACCTGACCTCTAGGAGTTAAATGGTGTAAAAGCGCAGAGTTACTGGAATATAACGTTGCCAGGAGAAGGACGGAAAATGTCTTTTTCTCCTGCTAATAGGACTCCACAAAGGCCAATACTTAAAATTCTCCTCTGATCTTCTGAAAATTACCTTCTAATTAAATAGTCATCAGTTGAAAACAATGACAACCAAGAAACCCAGAAGCTAGGCTTTTGTCTTCTAGCTTATTTGAACAGCACGTAATTGCACCCAGAGACTCTTCTGGCAATGATGTAAAATGGACAGTGCGGTCTTGATAGTGATGAATCTATTAGACACAATCAGCCTCACAACGTTTGGTGATCCTCTTGCATCAAAGATGCTAGGAGTTTGGGAAATTATACTATATTATATAAGATTAAAGAATGAAATTAAACTTCTTCCAAAATCACTAAGAATCAACATAGTCTCAAAGCTGAGGAGAATTTATTTACAGATGATGCATGTGACCTTGCTGCTAGCTATTCAATGCTCCTTTGGCACTAAAGACTCCACACACTACATTTAAAATTCAGGCCCTCCTCACTGTAACTCCCACAGCTTATGGACCTTCTGAGCAACAGTATGTTTTTTTGTTTAGTCGTTTAGTCGTGTCCGACTCTTCGTGACCCCATGGACCAGAGCACGCCAGGCCCTCCTGTCTTCTACTGCCTCCTGGAGTTGTGTCAGGTTCATGTTGGTTGCTTCGCAGACACTGTCCAGCCATCTCATCCTCGGTCGTCCCCTTCTCCTCTTGCCATCACACCTTCCTAACATCAAGGTTTTTTCCAAGGACTCTTTTCTTCTCATGAGATGGCCAAAGTACTGGAGCCTCAGCTTCAGGATCTGTCCTTCAAGTGAGCATTCAGGGTTGATTTCCTTTAGAACTGATAGGTTTGTTCTCCTTGCAGTCCAGGGGATTCTCAAGAGCCTCCTCCAGCACCACAATTCAAAGGCATCAATTCTTCGGCGGTCTGCTTTCTTTATGGTCCAGCTCTCACTTCCATACATCACGACAGGAAAAACCATAGCTTTGACTATTCGGACTTTTGTTGGCAAGGTGATGTCTCTGCTTTTCAAGATGCTGTCAAGATTTGTCATCGCTTTCCTCCCAAGAAGAAGGCAGCAATCCATGAAGAAGGAGCAACAGTATATGCCACTTCAAATACCAACTGTGTTGGCCATGGTTTATGGCAAAATGAGAAATGATGGAGGTTCAAACATTAGCCTTGGTGAGTAATGTCTGAACTTCTAGTACCTTTGCGATGTTATTTATAAAAAGAAAATAAGTCTTTGCTTGTACAAAGCTTGGATAAGTTACTTTTTGGGCTTGAACTTTCAGAATCCCAGAGCTAGCTTAATATTGGTAATGCTATCTTGGGACTGGGAACTCTGGAAGTTAGCATTTAAAAAAAGAGAGATTTCCAAGCTAACAACATGCAAAATGTGGTTTAGTGTCAAACCTCTGAAAAATATATTAACATTGATATCAGCCTAAGAATTAGCATCCTGTTGCCTAAACACACTACGGAAGGGAAATTATGTAAACATCTTCTGCCTCTCTGACAGGTTCCCTGTCACATCCCTGTTCTCACATTGGTTGCAGATTTCATCACATGACAGGGAGCCTTCCATAGCAAGGTGGTCACTTAATGGGACTCCCCTTTTGTTACCTTCTGTGTTTAGCCAACAGGGTACAGTATCTGCCCATGGCTTTAACACCAAGACAGCCTAATGAATAATTCTGGTGGACTCAAACATTTGACTGCTATTTATGACATTTTGCTCCAAGGCCCCTCCTTGAAGAGGAAGCTAGTGCAAGTATGTCTGGGCAGATGCTTTGGTGGGACATTTTTTCTAGGCGGACCTTTATTTTTCCTGACCATATGGTCTGATGGAGGGCAGGGTTTCAGCTTTAAAGCAGGAGGAGCAGGAGCGCGCGCCTAATGTATTGACATCAGAAAGACTCGCAATCAAAGAAAAGTGGAGGAATTTGCCCAAGCACTTCAGGAAACCCTTCCAGGTCCGGCTGATGCAAATGCACCTGAACGATGGGAAAATTTACAAGAATGCTGTTTATAACACTGCCTTGTCCACATTTGGCAAGAAGACCAAAAAGACGGCCAACTGGTTCGAAGCCCATTCGGAGGAGTTGATGCCAGCCATCAAGGATAAGAGGAGAGCTCTAGCAGCATACAAAGCCTGTCCTAGTGAGTACAACCTGCAAGCTCTTCGAGCTGCTCGCAGCCAAGTCCAAAAGGCTGGCAGGAGATGTTCCAACGATTATTGGCTTCAGCTCTGCTCTCAGATACAGATAGCAGCAGACACAGGTAACATTAAAGGAATGTATGACAGGATCAAGCAGGCTTTAGGTCCAATACAGAAGAAATCTGCTCCCTTGAAGTTTGCTACAGGTGTGATCATCCAGGACCGAGCACAGCAGATGGACCGTTGGGTGCAGCACTACTCTGAGCTATATTCCAGAAAGAATGTAGTAACTGAAGAAGCATTAAACAACATTGAGTGCCTGCCTGTCTTGGAAGAGTTGGACAGCGAACGAACCTTAGCAGAAATAAAAGCGGCCTTGGATTCCCTCGCCTCTGGCAAGGCACCTGGAAAGGATAACATCCCTGTTGAAGTGCTGTAAAGACATCATCACCACTGAACTGTATGAAGTCTTTCGTCTTTGCTGGAGGGAAGGTGGAGTACCCCAGGACATGGAGGATGCAAACATTGTACAAGAACAAACAAAGGAGACAGGGGTGACTGCAATAACTACCCTGGCATTTCTCTTCTTAGCATTGTAGGGAAGCTGCTTGCCCGTGTTGTGCTGAAGAGGCTCCAGGTGCTTGCAGACAGTCTATCCAGAATCACAGTGTGGACTTCCAGCCAACAGATCCACCAATGACATGGTATTCTCCCTCAGACAGTTGCAGGCGAAATGCAGGGAACAACAACAGCCACTCTTTGTGGCCTTCATAGATCTCACAAAGGCCTTTGATTTGGTTAGCAGGGATGGCCTTTTTAAAATACTTCCCAAGACTGGATGTCCACCTCAACTCCTTAACATCATCAGGTCCTTTCATGAAGGAATGAAGGGCGCCGTAGTTTATGATGGCTCAACATCAGATCCCTTTGACATCCGAAGTGGAGTGAAACAGGGCTGTGTCCTCGCACCAACCCTTTTTGGGATCTTTTTTGCTGTCATGCTGAAGCATGCCTTTGGAACAGGCAACAGAAGGTGACTATCTCCGGACTAAATCAGACGGAAAACTCTTTAATCTCTCTAGATTGAGAGCAAAGACCAAAGTCCAACTGAAATGCATACCGGACTTCCTCTTCGCACATGATGCAGCCATTGTTGCCCATTCTGCTGAAGACCTCCAACAACTCATGAATCATTTTAGCAAGGCCTGCCAAGACTTTGGACTAACAATCAGCCTGAAGAAAACACAAGTCATGGCCAGGGCGTGGTCTCACCTCCCTCTATTACCATCTCCACACAAGAATTGGAGACTGGCCATGACTTTGTGTACCTTGGCTCAACAATCTCTGACACCCTCTCACTAGATGTCAAGCTGGATAAATGCATCAGGAAAGCAGCTACCATGTTCTCTAGACTCACAAAGACAGTATGGCTCAATAAGAAGCTGATGACACATACCAAGATCCAGGTCTATAGAGCGTGTGTCGTGAGCACACTCCTGTACTGCAGTGAGTCCTGGACCCTTTGTGCACGGCAGGAGAGGAAGCTGAACACCTTCCATATGTGTTGTCTCCAACACGTTTTTGGTATAACCTGGCAGGACAGAGTTCCAAGTAGAGTACTCCTAGAACGAGCTGGAATTTTTAGCATGTATACATTACTAAAACAGCAACGTCTACGTTGGCTTGGGCGTGTCGTGAGAACAGCTGACGGTCGGATTCCAAAAGATCTCCTATATGAAGAATTAGTGCAGGGGAAACGCCCCAGAGGGAGACCACAGCTGCAATACAAGGATATCTGCAGGCAGAATCTGAAGGCCTTAGGAATGGACCTCAGCAGATGAACCCTGACATCTGAGCATTCAGCCTGAAGGCAGGCGGTGCATCATGGCCTCTCCCAATTTGAAGAGACCCTTGTCCAGCAGGCTGAGGCAAAGAAGAAGTCACAAAAGCAGCAAAACCAGGGAGCTGGACAGGGGACAGACTGGATTTGTCTTCAGTGTGGAAGGGATTGTCACTCTCGAATTGGCCTTCTCAGCCACACTAGATGCTGTTCCAAGTCCTCCATACAGAGCACGTTACCACAGTCTTTCGAGACTGAAGGATGCCTATGATGATGATTTTGTATAATGAATGGTATTGTCCATCTGTGGATTCTGGAGTTTCTTTCTTTCTTTTTTTAAAGATAAGTGGCATTTAAGACTTAAGTCATGCATATTATTAATGGCCAATCAACTGGACTGGGAATGGGACAGCTATGACAGATCACCATCATTTAACTGATGGTTTGGGAATTAAGAAAGAGCAGCAGGTTAGCAAAAGGAGGTGGGTAGAGCTGGCTCCATTATATATTTCCCACCCCTATGGTTCTGGCCTGAGGAGAGGAAGTCTTAATACTCCCTCACAACAGCTTCCAGTTATTGAGATCTTTGTCACACATCCTTAATGGATAAAGATCTGGGAGTAGCCGATGGAACTCCCAGTAAACAAAGTTGAGAAGTGGAGGGTGGTAGCAAGAAGTGTTTTCTGCCAGGATATTGTTGGTAGAACAGGTTCATTCTGGTACACACCATACCAGGTGCTGGTATGGAAGTATGATATGCAGTATGCACAAAAACTATTAAAAGATTTCTCCACCATAAATGAACAGCTAAAAACAGAGACTAAGTAAATGCACCTGTGTTTTTTGTTAAGCAATGCCAATACTTTTTCCTATCTGAAGCCCAACTGATGTGTGCATCCATTTAAACATATGTACTCTTATAATGGCCTATGAAGGTAGGCAGACTGACTACCTCCCCCGTTTCAAACACACAGAGACAGAGACGCAACCTCCAAATCCCTCTACCCAACTGGATGGAAGTTTTATGTCATAAGGTGGAATTATGAATGCTAAGTGTCCTTCCATTTGCAGTGACTTTGTAAAAGCAACCCTGACTCTGGTATACCGTGACTGAAAAGCAGCTTCAGAAAGGAGCGTTTCCAAGGCAAAGCAAGAAAAAAAGGCAACAAGTTATGGTCTCATCTGTTTTTCTGCTTCAAATGGTACCTTTCCCCTGCTGCTTTTTGTAAGAAAAAGCTATTAGTAAGATTTTCCTCTTCACATGTAACAGATGTTTAAGCCTCTCATCTTTTCCACTGACCACAAGCCTTCCTCTGAATCCATTCTTGCATTAACAAGATTAAAGTTTTACAATGCATGTAATTGTAGTGCAAATCCACATGTATAACTGGAAGGACTGGGAAAAGACAGGTGTGAGATGCTTAGCTGACATTTAGCTGGTGTGCTGGAAATTCATTTCCTTCCAGATCTTTACCTTGATTGGTGTCGCCACTTCTGGGCTCGCAACGACTAATGGAGAAATTAATACCATGCCTGTAAAGTCATTTGGTCTTTCACATGCGGTGAGGATGGCGATGGCTCCTCCCTGCAACAAGAAAAGCAAGAAAATGTTTTGAATAATGGCCTGGATGGCTGTTGTGAGGCTTCAGCTCAGGAGAGCAAAGACAGATTTGAAGCACTTTACAAAGAGGCACAGTAACAAGGTCTCTGCCCCAGGAATCCTGACAATTTGTTCTACAGAACTGATGAGCAACCATCCAGCAAAAGCTATTCACTTGAATTCCCTACTGCACACAGCAAAAAGTCCAACTTAGCTCAGGCCTCATTTTCATGTAGAATTGATCTTAACTGGCTACAATGGGTCTTTCTTTCAGGTTTCAAAGTGACTGTGAAGTTGGCAAACTCGACTTTTACATCATTGGTGCAAGTGTGCGCCTCTTGTACAATTCACCAGCTGGTCTTAGCGTGGCAAAGTGCTTACAGCTGTGCCTCAAAAAGGGTTCCAATGATCTGGAGACTCCAGAAAACTCAGAGCACCATGCTGGCAAAAGAAGCTGTCCTGAGGATCAGCATACAGCCAGGATGTGAGGGATCAAGTTCAAACTCATTCATGTATATCAAACACAAACTAGTTACATAAAACATAGGAGAAAAAGGGGGAGTAAATGCCATTAATTACTTCATTTGCTATTCAGAAACATGGCAGTTGGAAGAAGTTAAGGCTGTGTTGTTCTAGGTGTGCAGAAAGGACATTTGATTCCTATTTATGTAGAAGAAAGGCACAAAAAGTCAAGAACAGAAATGTGCACCAGAGAATGAGTGGAAGAAGCCACTGAATTACGGAATGATGCAAGAAGAAAAACTGAAATAGCAAATAAGCGGACAGACAAATAGGCAAGCCAAGGCAGAATGAATAAAAACGAAGTCCAAAACAGAAAACCAAAAGAACAGGAGAATGTTAGCCCACTGTATACCTACAGTATAGGTGGCATCTGAATGAAGTGGGGAGGAGGTCCCCGCTGAAATTCTGTAATGAGCTCTGCCCATTACTTAAGAGTGTCAATTACTTCCTGATATTCAAAACCAGATTCTTAAAACTCCACTAAAAAACAGTAGCTCTAAGGTCATAAATATGTCTACTGGACTACAACAGTCAGTGGTTTACCCTTTATTTGGTTTTGGTCAAATATCTACATGGAAGAAAGACTTGCATTGTGTTCTATCTGCTGATTCAGTCTGGCCAGGAGAGGTTCTGCCACTGGGGGCATAGCTAGCAGGCACAAACTTGCTCCCCTATATTTGGTGAATGTGCTGTCTGTGTTGTTGCTGTTGTTGTTATGTGCGGTCAAGTCACCTCTGATTCCTGGCAACCCTATGAATGAGTGATTTTCAAAATGTCCTGTCCTCAACTGTCCTGTCCTCAGCTCTTGTAAAATCAAGTATCTGGCTTCCTTTAGGGCAGTGGTCGGGGAACACGGGTAAATTACCCCAAATGGCGTAAACGTGAAACTCCTGGGGGTAATGAGCAGAGCGCTATCCCCCTCATCCTCAGTTCTTTCAGAGATCGGAGATAAGCCTGCTTGATTCGTTACAGCTGTGGAAAAGATCCGGGAATCAATCAATGGGGGGGCTTGTGAATGACTGCTTCCTCCGGAAATGACTGCAAGCAAGCAGGAGGCGGGAAAGGATCAAGTTAACGAGGGGAAGGAAGGTGCGAGAGACCGAGGGCTTTATCAAGCTTATTTAAAAGTATGGAGAAAATGGATGGATGAAGGGTGGGTGGGTGGGTGCACGTGTGTGTGTGTGTGAGAGAGACTGACTCAAAACTATGAAAAAAGGAACAGGCAAGGCTTGAATTAAGGTGGGGAAAAGGGTGGAGGATGGGTGGGTGGGTGAATGTGTGTTTGTGTGTGTGTGTGTGTGTGTGTGTGTGTGTGTGTGTGTGTGGGAGAGAGAGAGAGAGACTGACTCAAAACTATGAAAAGAACAGGCAAGGCTTGAATTAAGGCATGAAAAAAGGGTGGCTTCCTCAAATACTGTATCATTTTCTTCCTTTCAAATCAAGGGGGTAATGTTGGCTTATAGAAATCTTTTGGGAGGTAAAAGATAAAAAAAGTTCCCTGACCCCTGCTTTAGGGAGTCAGTCTATCTTGCATTTGGTCTTCTTCTGCCTTCTCATGATGTGCCCAAAATATGACAGCTTCAGCTTCAACATTTTTCCTCCAGAGATATTTCAGGCCTAGGACCCACTTGATCCTCTTTCTGGTGGTCCAGGTTGTCTGCAAAGCTTTCCTCCATTCAAATGAATCATTTTTTTTTCCTGTCAGCTTTCTTTACTGTCCAGCATTCACACTCACAAATAGTGATCAGAAATACAAGAGTATGGATGATCTTGGTCTCTAGTAAAACATCCTTACACTTGACGATCTTTTCTAATTCCTTCATTACTGCCCTTACAAGCCTTAGTCTTCTTGCAATTTCTTGGTTGCAGTCTCCATTTGGATTGATGTTTGAACCAATTAAGAGTAACCAGTAGTAGAGGATGAAAGGGGGCCTTTGCAGTTTAGGATAAAGATCTCTGTAAGAAAATACAGATCATGGGAGTAGGTCCAGCACTCCAAGATCCAGAGATGGATGTGTATGGCCCCTAGACCTCTGGGAATTGCCCATGCTTCTTTTAAGAGACAGGCATAAAACCAAGCCCACTGTATCTGCTGTGCAGAGGATGACCACCATGTGGTCTAGCTTTTTCAAGCTTTCAAGCTTCTGGGAAGAATTGGTCTAAGGAACTTTTAAATTCCACCCTTTACAATTAGCATCATTTTCTTTTTTTAATAAATGAATAAATTAAACATCCCAGTATTATTTAACAATATTTGACCAATCAGTCTCTCAAGTTCTTTATGTTTTTGTTTGTTTGTTGAACTGATCGAGTACCAAGTCTATCTTGGGATTCACATTGCTGTGTCTTGTTCAGTGTGATAGTCGGTATCCGTCATCAGGAAACACAAGTGGTCAGCACGGGTCACAAACAATTGGTTGCCCAGGAAATCCTTGGAGAACAATTATGGTGCTGAAGAGCCACAATCAAATTTCCATACAAAAGAAAGAGAGGTTACTTACCTGTAACTCTGGTTCTTCGAGTGGTACTCTGTGAATTCACACTAATGGGTTCGATTAGCATAAAGCTCTAGAATATTCCGGAGATCTCTGTGCATGCGCAGAATTAACCCATTAGTGTGCATTCATAGAGACCACAAAGAAGAAGCAAGATTAATATATCTGCCTTTATTAGGACGAAGACCTATATATCAATACGTTTGCTACAGCCTACTTCCCTTGAAAGGCACACTGTGCGCTTCAAACCAGACATCCTTTTCATCCAAATGAGTCACTTTCTGACGAGTGATGGGTAAACTCCTCTTGGCTCATCTCAAAAATCATTGTTTTCTTTGAAGATGTGCTAGGGGGGCAGGGAGAGAATAGCCGTATGAAATTATTTTAGTGTGTCTTCTGACAACCATCAATTTTCCCTCCTTCCAATCCTAAAAAAAAATTAGCTCTGAAAAAGATAGGTCTTTCAAAGAGACGGGGGAAGCCAGACTGAACCGGAAATGGTGACGCATAGTTACTCATCCAACTAGGAAGAATTTGGAGCTTGCAACTGTCTTTGTCTCCTAATGCAAATACAACTGTGGCCTGGATTAGAATTCACTGGGGTTCCAGAAAGGCTCCAAAGTGATGGAATAAAGTAGAAGACATGTTTCAACTTTTCCCGGTTGCACAATTGTGCCAATCACTAACCCTGATCAGGGGCTGAAATGGAATGACCAATAGGAGACTTTCACCTAACAGACCAGTGGTCTTTAAAACATGTTGCATTTCATCCTATTTGAAACGTTATGGTTGGCTGTGGAACCAATTTATTTTCTATCTTGTTTCCTAGGGCAGTGCAGCACCTTACTTTATATTATATGTTATTACAATAAAAAATTTAATATTAACTGCATTGGGGGATCAGTTACTGAAGGTAGCTTTGTATAATTCTGTTTTCCCCAATTTCCTGAACATCAGGAAGGAAGGCGCTTGGTGTATCTCAGTTAGTAGCTTATTCCAAAGATGGGGGGCTACCACAGAAGAGACCCAATTCCTTGTTCTCACCTTTTTGTCCTCCCTTGGTATGGCCAATTTTAGTAACCTTTTGAGAGGAGCCGGTGAAAATAGTTACTGACTACTGAGAGAGACATTCCGACAAATATTGAGGTCCTAAACAACTAAGGGCTTTATATGTCACAAAGCACCTTGAACTGAGCATGGAAACTGTCAGGAAGCCAATGAAAGCAAACCAAGACTGGAGATCCATGATCAAATTTATCAATCACAGAAATCAGTCTGGCCTCTGCACTTGGGACCTGCTGAAGTTTTTGTACTGTTTTCACGGGCAGCCTCATGTAGAGAACATTACAGTAGTCTCTTTTGGAGATTACCAATGTATGAACCACTGTAGGGATTTCTTACTCAGAGAGGGACACAACTGGGCAATCTGTTTTGGGGGCAAATATTTTTTGGAAAAATATTTTTGGAACTTCTGGTTTGATAGTTCTTTGGTGACCAAAGAGAAACAAGAGATGTGGGTGGTGTGTGTGTATTGCACAATCGTTCATGGCCATGTCTGTTGGCAGAATATAAGCCCAGTCTTGTTCCTAGTATCCACAGGAGACAGAAAAGGCATCTAAGAGGCAAAGGTTCCATTAAATAGGATTAGTGCAGCTTTCTTACCATGGAGTGCCCAAGAAGGAACACAGGGAGGCCTGGGTGATCTTTCTTCATGAGGTCAATGTGCTGCAAGCAGTCTCTCACAAACACATGGAAGTCTGACACAACCATACGGTCTCCTTCACTCTGCCCATGGCCAACTGTGGAAGGGAAAGGAAAAACTGCTTGGTATTAAGCACATATGGATATCTTGATTGTAAAGATGTTCCAGGCAGGACAGCATCTGAAGCCCAAAAGACAAATAAATGAGGCACCTGAGGTACATAATATATTTGTGTTCATGGACAAACAGCTTTTTGCATATCAGTCTATGACTCTAATGTTATTCAGCTACTCTAGAACACAACGTGATGTCTTTCTAGTCTTTGCCTGATATTTCTAGTTAACAGTGACCATCTGACAAAATAGACAAAAGGCTGATACAAGATGTATTGCTCTGTGCAAATAAGCACCATGCTCTTGACAAGATTGCTAAGTTTGGCAGTATTAAGAACCTGTTGGTGGGATCAGGAGAAGTTTGGTTATCTTCCAAACGAAACCAGAAATACGGCCATCTCTCAAAACTGACAACTAGGAAGGTCTTTTCTTTGTTGGATCTGGATGCACTTTTCTGCTCACTGACTGTCTGCCTTCTCTGCCAGTCATCACGACTACATGACTACTTGTACACAACAACAAAGAAAGCAGGCTATTTTCCAGGAAATATGTATAAATGATTGGCTGCCAATGCTGTGCTGCAACTATTCAAAACATGCAGCTTGAAAAGAGATGCAGATTTTTTCTGGGAAAGGCTAAAAGGACATTTCTGATTCAAAGGCAACAGCTGTTTTGATCCAAAACTGCAGACTGGAGGGAGGGAAAGAACTGACAGTTACGGAAACGATCAGAAGGGTGGAACCTAAAATAAAGGGAGATAAGGAAATGCAGGAGCAGCAAAAGCTGGGAAGAAGAGTTGTCAACTCTTCATGTGAATTTCAGTGTACCTACCTAATTTGAGGAAAAAGGAACATAAGGATACTAAATGACTCTCTAAGACATGGCATTCCTGTCTCTTGTTTTGTTTTTAGCAACAAGAATTGTACGCTTTCCTCAGCCTAACCTTTGGGTATCTCAGGCAGCCAGTGAATTTTATTTTCTTCCCAACACCAATGTAAGTCCACTGAATTCAACAGGTGTTATCCCTGGCCTGCATAAGGGCAAGCTGGCAATTGCAGGAGCTCTGTAATCAGAGCATTACATTCAGCCCTTGGTGACTTGTATTCTGGCCTCAAAACCTCATGGGAAGAGTTTACACATGTAAGTGTAAGAAAATGTAAATGGATGTCGGATTGGGCAAGATATCCTAACTTCAGAGATACAGTGAAGGGATCTGACTCATGGAACGAACAGTGTGTGGCCGCAGTGAAAAAGAGAACCTCCACACTGAGGACTTTCAAGTGAAAGGGACTGAAAATAAGACAGACAGAATCATGATGCTCCTTATTTTCTATAATGTGGCTTTGTTTGATATACTGTGTGCAGTTATGGTCACCTCATATCAAAAATGAAATTATTGACAGTCTGGAAAGATACAGAAAATGGCAAGCAAAAGTATCAGGTTGCAGCAGGGTGTGATTTTGGTTCTGAAGAGAAAACATTACAGAGGTTTACAAAATGATGCCTGGTGTGAAGAAAAAGAAGAACTCAAGAGTTATATACTGTACTTAAATTAACTGCCAGTTGATTCAGGATTTTAAAAAAGTACTTCCTTATGCAGTTTCGTAACTGATTCTGGAAACTTACTTCCACAGAAAGTAGGGTCAACAGTATGTTCTGATTAGGTGATTTATCCTTGAATACACATTTTTTCCTTTGAGATTCAATTCAGATCAGATGCCATCTCTGTGCTGGATACTTATAAAAGAAAAATCAAACACCATGGGCAAATCCTGTGATTAATATAATGTGTAGCTTGATCTTTAGATCATTTTAAAAAAGAAATTACACTAAGAACTCTTTCAGACAGAGCAACTCTAGATGTGTGTGAACAGGTGGTACTACTGCAAGAACCCATTGCATCCCAATATATCTAGCAACAAACCCCTCTCCCCATGTGTGGATGCCAATATTGGAAGGATCTATTCAAATCTCTAACAAGAAATACCGGAACAACCTAGGACAACTCCAAAATGACTGGGGATGCCACCACGGCATGGTAGTAAGTGTAAAGGTGTGACGAAAGTTGAATACAATTACTGTACTGTACATAGTTCTGCAAACAGGAACCCTATTAAGCATGTGTTCCTAATCACAGAATTCTGTAACAGGAATTCTCTATAGACATGCAAAGTTCTAACAAAGCTCTTCCACTTGCACTTACGGACACTGGATTTTCATGCCCACTTAAATCCCAATTCTGAATTTTAGTCTTATATACAATCAGGCAAACAATATTTGAACAGGGCTAATACGTGACTGAATACCAATTGCTGGGCAGCACAGCCAGTATAGTGTAGCAGCTACTGTGTGTGAACGGGTGAGTAGGTAGGGAGTGGTAAACACAGCCCTAGTCTGTGGCTTGATTTCATGTAAAAACCCTCTAAAAGTGATCAATCAAACTCTCTCAAAGAATGACAAGCATCTTATACTAGCAACCTGCTAATTGGGGAGGAAATAGAAGAAAGGTTGCCAACTTTTGGCTCTGGTACTGTCCGCCATCATCATTCGTCCTTTAGTTTTACCCATTGGTATGCAACTCCTCTGGCAGATTATCCCAAGGGTTTGTGCCCCTTAAAGGAAAAAAAGGCCCACCCCCTGGGCTCCTGAGTTAGAGACTCAGATTAGGATTTGGCCATTAAAATAAGCCACTACTTCTCAGCCTGAGTTACTGTTTCTCAGGGTGGCTTTGACGATACATGATGGGGAGGGTACTAGGCAGGCAGCTCTTGTTTTTATCTTTGGAGGAAAAACATGATTTAAATGAATGAATTTAATCTGGCTGGCCACTATGAGAAACAAAATGATATATTAAGATGGGGCTCAGTCTGAACCAGTAGGGGGTCTCTTTTTGTGTTCATAGACTGAATAAGAACTGATTGCAGATCGCAAGAATATGGCTGGATGCATTTAAAAATAGAAAGGAAAAATAATTATTAACACTCTTCCTTCCTTATCTGTTGCCAGAGCAGAACTGTTTATTTCACTGGGCTATTGAAATTCATAATTATTCCTTGAGGAACTGAACTAGGGAACAGCAATAGGCGCTGATGATAAACTGATCTAAATAGGTGGCCCAATGCCATATTACTGAGACAAAATTACAGCTCTACAGTCATTGCAGCTCTGTCTCCCAAAGGGGAAAATGCTGAATGGCTAAGCTGAGGCGTGGGAGGAATTCAGAGCACTGAGACAATTTTGTCTTTAGCCACCAAATCATTTGGTAAAAGGTTTCTTTTGCCCACACTATAGCTTTTTAACCAGATATGCTCAACCAAATCCTGTTAAGTGCTTCTTTGAATCAGATATCTTCTGTCTAATGATGCCTCATTCTTAGAATTGGTTCTAAACCTGACACAGGGAAGACCTTCCTGATATTTGTAATTTATGCTATTTAGTTGGTTTTATGTAACATTGGACTTGCAGGAAGAAAGAGTGGTATGTGGACAGGGAGCGAAGGCAGGTAAGTTTTTAAAATTAATTGAAAACAACAGACCTGCAATAAAGTTACTGTTATCTCCTCACTCCTGAAAATGCATACTGTGCTGGTCACTTTCTCTGACTCTTTAAGCAAGGACAAATCCTATAGGCAATGGACTGACAGCACAGTATTTTATATCCAACGTTTAGAAAAATAAAATTCTTCAAAAAAATTGATTTATGAATATAGGATATTATGCATCTGTATCTATGATTGAAAAACCAGGAAATGTCCTGATATTGCTGTACAACATTGTGCCCACATTGCAGGAAAAAGGATGCTAAGCTTTACATAGCAAAGAGCAACCTAAATGTTGAAACACCAACGGCAGAAGTCAAGATGGTCTTCACAAACTGACATCACACATGGGAAAATCCCAGAAGCTAGCAATTGTCAGGGTTATTTTTCAACAAGTGTGAATGGTGGTGAGC
This sequence comes from Pogona vitticeps, assembly GCF_051106095.1. Lineage (NCBI taxonomy): Eukaryota > Metazoa > Chordata > Lepidosauria > Squamata > Agamidae > Pogona > Pogona vitticeps. Next base: position 62,673,364 of record NC_135784.1, read on the forward strand.
AGAATATACTGTGCATGAACTGTATAAACAGTGTCCAGCTTTTCTGTGAGTAAAGCAAACAGATCCCCAAAAATGCTTAGAGTTCATGCTCAGATTTTCTTATGCTGGTAGGTTTTGATCTAAAAGGAAAAAAGAACCAATTTCTGTTGGTCCTATCTTATTTTCCACAGGCTACGTATCATGCCTAGAACAATAAGAGTCAGTTTGTCACTGACTCCATATTCTGAAAATATGGGAAAAATCACGAATGATTGCCATTTTGAATTCACACAACTCCAAAAACTTCAAGCCAAACTTCTCACTACTTTTTCATCTTTATAAAGTCCTGGAAAGAATTATACTTAAAAGTGAAACTCCTCCTCCTCCTCCTCCTGCAATAGGATGGATTTAGACCTGGGAAGAACAGCAGTTTCCTTCCCTGACTGGGGAGGAAAATGTAAACAGCAGCAAAATTCTACACCTGAATTTTGAAGCCACGATAAGCAGTTTAACCAAGAATGAAGCCACAATAAGCAGGGTTTTTTTTTATTCTGAGGCATTTTAACAGCATCATGGTCCTTGAATCCTATGTCCGTAGAGATTTTGATCTAAATTGAGCTCCTTTCATTTAATAACACAATCCAATAACTTGCTATACTGCTCTATAATTTTCCATCCACTATTCCTAGCATAACCTAGCACTCTGATCCTCTGAGACTATTCTGAAAAAAAGAGATAATTAGTGCTATTTTTTCTCCCTCTTACTTTAATTACACATACCAGATGATGATCCTTCTACTGATACACTTGACAGATTACAGTATTCTACTGCACACACAGATTCAATCACCCTAATTTTATCTCTCCTCATTCCTTTTCAAAGAGGCAACCTGTTTATTCCCTTCCTGTGTTTAGATCTCTCCAGTTGTATAGCCTGTTTCAATCTGTAAGCAATAAAAACTGCTCTCTTTTAATCCACCATCCTACATTACTTGTAATCAAATGTGTTTCTGTTGAGTTATGTGATACATTTATAAACTGGAGTCACACTTCCCTTTCGCAAAGAATATGTGCCTTTAGCACATTTCAAATTTTAAGGTCTATTTACAACTAAATTAGCTAAAACAATCAAACTTCAGATCTATTCACACCAGACATTTTGACTGGTTTAACTACCATTCCTACTTCCTGGGGTATATTCAAATAGTTATATGCTATCAAGTCAATTCTGATTCATGGCAACCCTTTTCAGGGTTTCCTTCTTGGGGGGCACTCCGGGAGTGTGCAGTGCCCAAGACTACAGAGGTTGGCTCTTCTCCTGGGAGACACCCTGAGGAATTTAACTCTCGACCTCTGGCTCCACAGCCAGGTACTCAGTTCACTGAGTTATCTAGCCAGCTGTAGGAAACTACAGGTCAAAAGAAGGGGTAAACAAAGTACAGCCCTCGAGATATTGTACTCTGGGATGACCAATAACAGATTCTGCCCCTCCTCTGTATGACAGCCTTTCAAGTATTTGAAAAGTGCTATTATCTCTCCCCTCAGTCATCTTTCTTCAAGGCCCTGTTCTTTCAGTCTTTCCTCATAGGACTTCTATTTTAATAAAAATGGTAATAAAGAAATTGGAGTGTCTGACCACCTTATCTCTCTCCTGAGAAATCTATATGAGGGACAGGAAGCAACAGTTAGAACTGGATATGGAAACACTGATTGGTTCAAAATTGGGAAAGGAGAATGACAAATCTGTATATTGTCTCCCTGCTTATTTGACTTATATACAGAATACATCATGTGAAAGGCAGGACTGCATGAATCCCAAACTGGAATTAAGATTGCCGGAAGAAATATCAACAATCTCAGATTTGCAGATGATACCACTCTGATGGCAGAAAGTGAGGAGGAATTAAAGAACCTCTTAATGAGGGTGAAAGAGGAGGGTGCAAAAAATGGTCTCAAGCTCAACATCAAAAAAACTAAGATCATGGCCACTGGTCCCATCACATCCCGGCAAATAGAAGGAGAAGATATGGAGGCAGTGACAGATTTTACCTGGGCTCCATGATCACTGCAGATGGTGACAGCAGCCACGAAATTAGAAGCCGCCTGCTTTTTGAGAGGAAAACAATGACAAACCTAGACAGCATCTTAAAAAGCAGAGACATCACCTTGCTGACAAAGGTCTGCATAGTCAAAGCTATGGTTTTTCCAGGAGTGATGTATAGAAGTGAGAGCTGGACCATAAAGAAGGCTGACTGCCGAAGAATTGATGCTTTTGAATTGTGGTGCTGGAGGAGACTCTTGAGAGTCCCTTGGACTGCAAGGATATCAAACCTATCCATTCTGAAGGAAATCAACCCGGAGTGCTACTGGAAGGACAGATCCTGAAGCTGGGGCTCCAATACTTCGGCCATCTCATGAGAAGAGAAGACCCCCTGGAAAAGACCCTGATGTTGGGAAAGTGTGAAGGAAAGAGGAGAAGGGGACAACAGAAGACGAGACGGTTGGACAGTGTCATCGAAGATACCAATATGAATGTGACCAAACTCCGTGAGGCAGTGGAAGACAGGAGGGCCTGGCGTGCTCTAGTCCATGGGGTCACGAAGAGTCGGGCACGACTTAGCAACTAAACAACAACAAGGTACATAGTAAGGACATATGGGTGAAACACCAACCTTATTCTAGTGTTATATATCTTACTTCCCTATAATGCAAGAAAGAGTGACATTAAATACGCCAGATTCATTCTTCTCCACGTTCAAGATTAACTGCTGCAACAAGGAGTTTGGTGTACATGGGGGGGGGGGTTTCCAGAATGCAGAAAATTTGTGATGTGGGCCAGAGCTAGTATATTCATTCTTTCTGTCTTCCTCACAAGTATAAGTAAGATTTAATGGGATAATCCTCCACAAAGTTCAACTCCACTGCTTCTTTATGGCACAAAGGTGACCGTAGGTTCTTAAAAAGCAACTACAGCAGGGTGTAAGCTCTGTCATGTTCTTCCAGGCTGGTAAGACTCTGTGTATGATCCCAGTATGAGATCCACTGCAGAACAGCAGTAGGATAAATGAAATTAGATGCTGTATTTACTTACTCTAAACCTGGGGGTTTGTGAAGAAATCTCTCCATACTCTCCCTCTCAATTCAGGAAATTGGTATACTTTTAAGTCAGCTATACTCAGTCCTCATTTTTTATTTGCGGGCAATGGGCAGACGTACTTGATACAGTGTTCAGTGAATGTTCCACCTAGTAAGCAGTCCCATATTCAATTCAATTCAATTTATTGTCATTGAACGTATATACACCATATACACATACAACAAAATTCACAAAGAACACTCAGATACCAGACCAAAAACACACACCCTCATAACAAACCCTAAATCCCACAACCCTGCCTAAAAGTCATAGGATCCACACAACATACAACACAACAGACCAAGTAATATAGTCCAAAAACTCACTGCTGGTAATTCTTAAGTTCCATGTTAAGTGCAATTACAGTACTGTGTACCTCTCGGATAAAAACTGTTCAAAAAAAGTGTTATCCAAGTTTTAATTGCTCTGTATCTTCTGCCAGAAGGCAACAGTTCAAAGAAGTTATAAGCAGGGTGGGAAGAGTCTCTGAGAATATTTAATGACTTCCTCAAGCAGTGGGATGCAAAGATGTTGTCCAAGGTTGGAAGCTGAAGTCCAATGATATGTTGGGCAATTTTAGTAATTCTGTGTAAAACTTTTTTGTTCATTTCAGAACAACTCCCATATAATTTATTTCCTGTCTCCTGTGCCAGTACCTCTGCCCAGAATAGCTGGGGAAAAAACCCACTGTTCACCAGCAGAGTGCATGTTTTGCATACAGAAAGTCCTAGTTTTCAACCAATGCAGATGAAAAAGATAAGTAGCAGATAATGGAAAAGATCTCTCTATGAGACGCTGACGAGTCACTGCCCCATAGTACACATGGGTTGGACATGTATTAGGTGGGCATGTATTCTGACCTACTATTAGTCAGTTTCCTCAGGTATTTATCACTTGCTTCATCCCTGTTATCTAAACTATATATTGGAATAAAGGTATTTTGAGAGAAATTTGGGATAAAGGAAAAGGGGGTGACATAGGGCGGAGAATCAGGACAGAAGAGCTTTGTACAGACAGATCAGAAATTATTCTTCCACTTGCCAAGCAGTGAGGGCATCAGGAGAAGATACCTGAAGGTAGCATACAGCAGTACAAGTATTACCTAGCCTCTTAAAAGAAAATGCAGGCTCTTAGAAAATTGTTTATATAAGTTGGGGTTTAAATCAAAGAACAACCCACTAGGATTTAGCAATCGAAAACCATATACAGTGGTGCCTCACATAGCGATCGCTCCGTTTAGCGATGAAATTGCTTTGCGACACATTTTTTGCGATCGCAAAAGCGATCGTTTTGCGGTGTTCCCTATGGGGGAATTTCCCTTTGTGATGCTCAGTTCCCTGCTTCAGGAACCGAGCATCGCAAAGCGACGATTTTAAAACAGATGATTAGCGGTTTCAAAATGGCCACCGGGTAAACAAAATGGCCACCTGTTGTGTTTAGGGATGGATTCCTCGCTTCAGAAGCATCGAAAATGGCCACGCTATGGAGGATCTTCACTGAACGGTGAGTTTTAAGCCCATAAGGATGCATTGAAGGGGTGTCAATGCATTTCTATGGGCTTTGTAATATCGCATAGCGATGTTTTCGTTCTGCAGCGACTTTTGCGGAACAAATTAACGTAGCAATGCGAGGCACCACTGTAGATGTCTGAATGCAGCTCTAAAATCCAGGAAATCATAAAGACAAGAACAACACTGAGCATATATGAAGTGTGTTTCACCATCATCTTTTGGTAACCACAAACAGCCCTCTTTCCTTTAAAGACAACAGACAAGAGGCTAGGTTGGGATTTGCAAGCAGCCTTGAAGACCAAGCACCTGTTTCAGAAAAAGAAACACATTCCTGCTCTCCAAAGTGCTCAGTCTGAGCTGTCAGGCTCACACATCATATAAGGCAGAGCCAGAGGATGCCTATGCATACAGTGGGGTCTTGACTTGAGAACTTAATCCGTATTGGAAGGCGGTTCTCAAGTCAAAAAGTTCTCAGGTCAAATCTGCATTTCCCATAGGAATGCATTGAGAACCATTTGATCTGTATCTGCTCTTTTCCGTCCATAGAAACTAATGGGAAGCTGCTATTCCACCTTCGACCACTAGAGGGGGATATTTTGTTTCTTTTTTCCTTAGGTCAAGAAAGGTTCAGGGAAGGCAGGGAAAATACAGTCCAGGCAGTCCGAAGACTGTCTCCCAATCCACTCTCTAAACGCTGGGAGGAGTGAGGAAGCAGACAGTCACCCTTTTCACTGGCCAACAGTTAACTGAAAGTTCAAATTTTGCACTTTCCCTGCCTCCCACATTGTTTTTTTCAGTTTGTAACTCAAATCTAAGTATGTAAGTCAAGTCAATATTTTCCTATGAGAGTGGTTTGTAAGTCAAAATGTTCTTAACTCGGGCCGTTCTTAAGTCAAGACCCCACTGTAATTTTTGTGTGTGTTCTTACTCTGAAGGAACCAACTCTCTCCTTGGCTGTCACTGAACTTTCGGTGAATAAAAGGATTAGCATGTCGTCGGATGGGTGATTTCTAATTCCCTAATGCTTGCTTCTTTCAAATGCTCATGAAGTAAGAGTGGTAAAATCAATATTGTACAGCTTGAAGAAATGTAGATGTATATCAGCAGGATGATTTCTGAAATACAACAGAAGCTTCATTGTTCTGACAGAGAAATAGGAGGTGGATCTGACAGCTGTCCATTGGCTCGTTTGGTCATGGAGCAGAGCCCGTGACCTACCTCAGAGGTCATTAAAGTGCAGTTGCAGTACCATGATATGCTGGGGGGTTTTTTGGATACATTAAAAATTAAGTTTAAATAGCATTCTGAAGGTTTGAATGCTCTGTCCTTAAAAAAGGCAAGAACTTTCCAACCACTAGAAATTAATCACCAGCAGGAGGTAGAATTCATAGACACAAGGGGAAACGTCTTGTATTAAAGAGGAAGGCAAGCTCTGGGCCAATTTAGTATTAGTTAATTTAATAAGTTAGAGTAAGGATGGAAAGTTATTCTGTAATGCCCAATTTGCTCTTCAGAAGGCACGCTATCGCTGCAGTAGCTATCAGTGTGTTACAGTTTATTATTCTAAGCTGCAAGGAATAAAACAAACCCTTGGTGTGCTAAATCAGGGGGTTCAATCAAGCAAAAAGTTACAATTGAAATAACTACTTGGCATTAAGCCTGCAAGTGTCCTTTAAGAATACAGTAAATTCTTCTTTGGAACAACAGAAAGCTGTCTACAAAGATGGATTTCATTTGCTGATACGAAGGGATTAGATGAATTCATAGAGAATACTAATGAGCTCTATTAATCAAATGGAACCTCCAAGTCCAGAGGCACTATATATCAGTACCCCAGGTGTTAAGACTCAAAACTATCAAAATTATTTCTGCTTTCATGCCTGCCTTGTCAGCTTCCCAAAAGCATTTGGTTGGCCACTGTTAAGAAAGAAAACAATGGCCTAGATGAACTTTTTGTTTCAAATAAACAGGATACATCCCATGTTCTTATCAGCTTCTATATTCTCCTCATTAATGTCCAGATTGTGTAAACAGGAAGCATATTATTTTCATCAGCTTTCTAACTAAATCTTTCTTTCAAAAATCAAATTCACAATGAAAAACATTTTTCATATCACAATGAAAAACATATTTCATGTTGATGAAAAACATATTTCTTTCTTATTTCTAACAGTAACAGTGGTTAAAAGTGAGTTCCTGATAACCCACGTTTGTAAGGTAAATAGTTTAGAAATTCAAATACATGTAGTGAAAGAGGGAGGGGAAACGACAGTGAATGAAATGACCTGATCATCGCCGGGAACACATTCATCAGATTCTTCTTTTATTAGCTCTTACACAAAGCTCCCCAGCCTGACTGTTAGTGCAGATGTTTACCTCAAGTTTAAATAATGAAGTCAAGTCATATGTACAGTATAACCTCTCTTTCCCAGATGATCTGAAAGCCACACAAAATATTTGAATAATGAGTAGTTTGGATAAACAAGAGTGCAATTTCTTTAGGATTACACTGACACAAGGGCATACAGAGGCTGCGACGTTAGATTTAAAAAATTGGGCTTTTTCTTAAGAATAGTATAAAAACTCAGCCACTGATTTCAGTTAGATCTGACGTGTACACATTTGAAATGTCAGAAGATTCCATAACAGCATAAAAATACACAAATCAATGATAAAAGAACAAAAATATGTGATGTCTCATTATTAATGGAAACAGTGAAACTGCTAATTCAGCTATCAGATTCAAACAGAATGAAATGCTAAGGGCATATCATCAAAATCTGGAAAAGTCAAGGGTTTGCATCCTTCCAGAAGTGTGAAGCCAATCATTTTCTCTGTCCTTCTGAAAAGGAGGATATACCTTAAATTAAAAAACAAACAAAAGGACACATAGGGTGTCAATCTGGGAACTATTTTTTTAGCGCTGATGATGGGGATTTTAACAAAACTCATTTTAGGTATTGATTCTCTTCCTTCCAACAATTTCTGTACTTGCTTCCTTTTCAACACACATCACCAAAGCTTAGAAGTTTCACTATTCTGAGTTACAACATACAGAAGACCGCAACTAACAGGCAACTAGTGGCTGGCTTTCAGCACTGAGCATGAGAATGTACCAGGAGCAGAAGCAAAATGAATCCTTCTTCCATGCAGCACTATAGCTCTGAATCATCAGTGGAAGATATAACCTAGATGTATCCTGACCATCCCTTAGAAATGCAGGGCCTCCTTTGGATGAGGCTCTAATCTCATATCTGGAAGTAGCACTCTCTCAGGTCATGAAAGATGTCTGTTTGTAAAGCAAAGTGTGATTGATGACTAGAAGGTAAACACCAGCTTCCTTTGCAGATCTATTTGCAAAAGAAAGCATAACAAAGGAAACGCTAGTGGGAAAAAGCTATCAGAGGGCATATCTCCACTGCTAGAATAAACCAGCAGACTTTTGGATTTAGGCTAAAGTCATGTGTCTGCCTGTCAAAAAAAGGAAGGTACCGGTAAGTCACGGATGGCAGAGCGGAAAATGGGTGAGCAGGGAGGAATAGGCAGGCAAAGGCAGGCAATTTGGGGGACCAATCTGATCAGATGGGTGATGGGGGAGGAGATTGCGCAGGCAATGGGGAGATTCAGCTGGTGAGGGGGCGGATGGGTGATGTGGAGGTGATTGGGCAGGCAACTGGGAAGGGGAGGGGAGTGATTTTACTGGCGAGGGGGTGATCGGGGGCAGGGGAGGAAGGCAAGCATGCTACAATTCCTGCTATCTGGTACAGCACTGTATCTAAAATGTGGCAGGGGCATACACACATGTGGAATCAGTTCTCTGCCAGAGGAGCAAAATAAATAAATAAATAAAAAATCACTCTCTTGGCACAGTATTCTGCAGGTGCATGTGCCCCATGTGTACACGAAAATCTAAATCGAGCTGTTTTCAGCCCAACATGATTCAAACAAGGGATTTTTTTTTAAATCAATGAGATCAAGACCAGAGTAGGAAATGCATACTCCTTGAACGTTTCTTCAGAGTCATGCTCTTATCATTTTAGCCAGTGGCAACGCCAGGGAAATGCAACCCCATAATGCTTTCCAGTTGCCAGTCCATAGCAAGTCAGTTGCAAATAATCCACCAATCTGCACTAGACACTGTTTTTTAGGCTGCTGTTTCTTACCACGGTCACTATGTCAAAGCTAAATCATGTGCATACATTGGAGACGGCCACCAGACCACTACCATACTCCTGGGAGTCAATCCAGAGCAGCGTTTCATGCTGTTACTGTGGGTTGAGTTCATCTTCTGTTTTGTGTAAGAAAGCATTATCTGTCCAACTTCTTATAGTACAGATGTCTCTTCACTGGGACACATGATCTTTTTGTTTCGTCCTCAATCAAAGACTATTTCTTTTTAGTGTTCACAATATCACTTTTCTTTCCCTGCCTCTCACAGTACAACACATTAAGAAGGATCTCCTCCCACCAGACCACATTTTTGCAGAGAGAAGATATTTTTAGACTTTTGCCTACACAACACTTACATTATTGTTTTGTTGTTGTGGTGGTGGTGGGTATTTGGAAAGAGGCAGTTTTCCAGGCTAAAATTATTTCTGCCTTATGGTTGTGGATCAGACATCTTGGTAAATCCATCGCCTCTCCACAAGTACTAAACAAAATGATTCTCAATGGCAGAAAAAGACATTAATTCCCACCAGTTGAAATGGCTTGGGGGCAGGTGAGGGGACTTGCCTGTCTCAGCACTTTGCAAAATTTCTTTGAAGTCACTAGTGCCACATATTCTAGGTATGTATTAACAGGCAGCCCATGACATTTTTGCATAAGCTATTAAGCTTTGGGGATTTATTTGCAAAGCTTGCTTTATAATTAAGTTTCTCGGTGTCTTTTGTGACATCATTTTGCTTTGATTTGGAAAACTTGTTTTGAAACATCCAAATCTGAGATAAGAAACAAATGGCTCTTTAGATGTTGCTCCTATCATCCTTCCCCATTGCCTAAGTAGGCTGAGTATGATGGGAAATCTAAGTCCAAGAATAGCTGAAAGAGTAAATATTCTCTTGCACTGGGCTAAATTATCCATCATAATCTACAATGAGGAAACGTCTTTAGGACTGATCCTCCTCCTGTCCTTCCTTCACAGAAGGAACTTTTTTGAATATTCGTAGAATCCCCTAACTGGCACAGCCAACAAATGTGTGTGCGTGTGTGTGTGCACACGCTAGAGGATTCTTGGGAGACTCTTCATTATTAAAATGGTGTATCACACTGTTAAGCTTCTGCAGCTATTTGAATGTTAAGATGGCTAACACGGTGCAGTTTTGTTCTGAGCACTGTGAGAATTTGTGCCATTACTCATTGTGACAGGTTTCAAAAAGAGATGACATCAGGCATCATTCGTATCCCTGTTATGTTTAAATTCAAACACTGGCAGCTTTGGGGAAAATGAGAAGAGAGGAGTTAGAAGAACATTTAAAAAGGCCAAAGGAAATGCTATCAAGTTCAAAGCATTTTTTTAAAATAAAAAAAATTATTTACTTTCAGTAACAGGATACTTTTAAAAATAGCCAATGAATGAAAACGGAACATTGCTTTGGTGGTGCATATCTGCCGATTACTACACCACACATTTTTGCATTGCAGGCTGTGAGGACAGTTCATGTGACAATGCTTCTGAACACGCACATGCTATTAAGTCCCAAACAACAGCTTGTTGAACTAGAAAACATTTTCATTTCTTTTCAACATAAACTCACCCATTTCCAGCTCTTTTGATGGGGTTTGTTCATCCTGTTTCTGAGTTTTTATACAATGCACTAGACTGGCCTTCCTTCTACGTGAATTGCCATAGGTTAAAGCAAGCTTGTCCAACCTGCGGCCCAAGGGCCACATGCGGCCCAGGTCAGCTCGTAATGCGGCCCAGTGCAATTTGTTATTTTAAAAGAAATTCCAAAGTTTCAAGTTACACTGCTGGCGCTTGCGGCCGGAATGTGGCCGGGGCATGTCACAACAGTAGAGGGGGAGAGAGGGAAGGAAGGAAGGAGTGGGAGGGCAGGGGAGGGGGCAGGGGGGCTGCGTGACTGCATTGCGCCATCCCCGTCAATAGGTGGACCCCCTCCCGGCCCCATAAAGCCGCCAAAGTCGAAGCTGGCAGCCTCTGCTGTCTGAGATCGCAGCTGCCGGTAAGCACGCTTCGAGCGGGGCTGCGGAGGACGGCTAGGGCTGCCCCCCCCATGCGGCCCAAACCAAATGTATGTGCGGCCCAAACCAAATTTTCCTTTTCTAATGTGGCCTAGGGAAGGTGAAAGGTTGGACACCCCTGGGTTAAAGAAAAAGGCTGCTAGATCCTGGGGGAAGGAGGAGGTAACGATAAAGGGACAACGGGGATCCCATGTACCTCCTGTTTATAATGCGGAATGGAAGCACAGGTTTTAAATACATTTGTGTCAGAGAAAACACAGAACTCGCTTTCTTTCTTTGTTTCAAAAAGACAATCCTGTTTCTTTTAGTATTTTGGCCTTAAGAGGGAGTTCCAGCACAGTCCGGCCTTTGATTACTTCTGTGCTGCCCTTAATATTCTGCATTCTTTTCTTCTGCAAACAGTGCCAAAACCCTCCACAAATTACTCTCTGTGTCACGAATACCCAACACAACCTCATGCTGGTAAAAAAAAAACAAAAAAAAAACCCACTGCTATTTACCCAGTATGCTGATGAAATGCAGCCAGTTTTTTTTTTTCTACAATACGGGATGATATATTGTGCAATTATTATTTTATCTGCTAAAATTTTTTCATTCAGTACCATCTTTTGAGTTCTGTCTCTTAAAAACAACCTTAATTTAGATGCCTTGCCAAACTACAGCTTGCATGAAACATAGTTTAAAATCCATACCATAGTTTCAGCTTCAAAACCAATAGGAAGACAAGTGCTTAAAGCTGTTAATTTATTTATTTATTTATTGGACTTATATACCGCCCCATAGCGCTTGCTTTAATCATTTCTCTGGTCGGCACATCTGTTCATTGGTTGTTTCTAGGGAGGTGCCATCCAAAATTTCACCTGAGCGACAGATACCGAGACACCTAAATGCACTTCTCCTAATATCTAAGTTTGAAGGTTTTGTGGCTTAGCGAAGCCTAACTCTGCCCAAGTTTCCTTGGGTCAAAACATTCCAAATGGCACATCACTACAGTGGTTTCCACAGGCACAGCAATCAATATAACCGAGACCAGTTAATTCAGACATCTCATAAAACTGTAGTTACTATGAGCCATGGTATGCTATTCCACTTCAAAAGATAGCTTCTAGTTTTGGCTTTTCAGCCAGTCACAATTCAGTTTTATCATTTTGGGCACCGTACCATGCTGTTGCTAAGCTTTCTTAATCTTGATTTGGTATAATGCCTGGATTGAACTCTGGCTGAGTCCTGATAACCATATGTTGGCTTACTGAGATATGATTGCTTCCATATGATCACAGTTTTAAAATCATTCAAATACAGCCTATATGTCCAAATTGTCTCCTCAAAGGGTGTAACTATACAGCAGTGAAAATAATTTGGATCTGCTGGAATCTGCTGTTTTTCAAAGTGGGTTTTAATTGGTGACTGTGGGTGAAATCATTGTCATGTCCATACAAGTACAAAAAGTTTTCTCTTTCTCTTTAAACACTGACAGCTTTGATCTAACAAGGGGCTAACTGGCAATTTCCACTTCTTTTTCAAATTAATTTTTCTGAAGTGATTTAGTGCTAGATCCTTTCAGCATTAATTTTAGAGCCCCCACTAAAAAAACTGTTTAAAGACAAAGGTGCTCATCCTGTAAGAGCCCCTTTGTATCACACCAGGCAATGAAAGAGGACAGAAAGTAGAGAAAAGTGAGGTTACTATGGAACAAAAAGTTAAACAACCCCTCATTGGGCTTCTCCACACTTAGTTTTGCATTGCACAGTTGCTGGTTTTTAATGTGATTTCCACTGGGTCAGATCTAAAGAAAATTGTGGAGTAAATGACCTATATGTAGATGCTACTTCAACTGGTGTTTCCTATGTCCAATTATATCATGTGCTCTTTAAAGGTATAGTCTAAAAGTCAAATCAGCCTTGGTGTTCTCGTATATGTGAGTAATACTCTGATCCTATATTGTAATGCTAGGACCGACACAAATGAACCAAACCTGCAATGTTAGGAATGTCTTTCATGTATATGAACTTCCTCATCACTGCAAACAAAAACAGTGTGTACCTAACTACAGAATCTGATGGAGAGCTGAAATGCTTTTTCAGATTGCCAAGGCATGACTAGTAGAACACCATAGCTTGCAATTACTGCCTTAACATATGTATGAGCCTTTATAAAGTTAAAAAAAATGGCAAAGCTTGCAATTTAGAATTTAATACAGAGAAAACAAAAGAGAAAGGATAGAGGAGCAGAAGTAAGGAGAAACGAGAGAATAATATTTTTACTTTTTCTTATTACTACAACCACTTTATATTAACTAGGCATTAATATTGTGCTAGGATGTCACTTAGCATGCTGGTGTCCACTGGAGGATGGTGAGAGATATGACAAGCTGAAAGGTTTGGAAACCAAGCCCTGTGAGCAACTGAGGGAGCTTAACCTAAAAAAGAAGACTGAGAGGGGATATGGTCACCATCTTCGCAAACTTGAACGGTCACATGAAAGACTGAGCAAACTTCTTTTTTTAATGGTTCTGGAGGGTAGGACCCAAAGCAATGCACTGAAATTATAAGGAAAATGATTTTGAATAAACATCCTGGTAGGAAAAGCTGTTTGACAATACAATGGATTACACTGGGATGTTGTGACATCTCCTTTATTGAAGAATTGTAAACAGAGGTCGGCAGTCTCTCAGGATCTTTTAGCTGTGGATTTCCGGCTGGAGCAGTGGGATTGACTCAGTGACCCAGTTCTATGATTCTATGCTGGATATTATTAGAATGGAAAAAGTTCAAGCAGAAGACAGATCTATTCTCAGGGCCTTAAGAGATAAATTAACACAATGCAAGAGTACAAAGGATCACAGCTATTGTGTTTAAAGTATTTGTATACCGCTGGGTCTTGTTATAATTACTTTAGATTACTGAAGCACCTGTGTGAGCAAAACATGTCTGCTAATCCAGATACTAGGGAGGATTTGCTTTGACTGTTCTCACCAATGCAATGTTTTTCTTTGTGACTCAAACTATGTATTTGTGCATTGACTAGTCAGAGCAGTATAGCTTGACATACTATCTTTTATTAGCTCCTGACAAACAGCTTTGCTCTGCTTCATTTTAATCTGAAATAAACATTCACTACTCTTTTGTGTGTGATTTCCTGCGGTGCCTGAATCTTTGAGACTTCTGGCAAAATGATGATCACAGCACAGAGATGTGTCTTATTTGTCTTTCTTTAGAGTTATAATGCTTATAATAAATCCTAATTGATTAGGGAGGAAAAAGCTCCTGATATGCAAAGGGATGAATGTATGAAGCGGTCCCTTCACATCAATGGCATTCGTTTCGTTTAGTCATTTAGTCGTGTCCGACTCTTCGTGACCCCATGGACCAGAGCATGCCAGGCCCTCCTATCTTCCACTGCCTCCTGGAGTTGGGTCAGATTCATTTTGGTTGCTTCGGTGACACTGTCCAGCCATCTCATCCTCGGTCGTCCCCTTCTCCTCTTGCCGTCACACTTTCCCAACATCAAGGTCTTTTCCAGGGAGTCCTCTCTTCTCATGAGATGGCCAAAGTACTGGAGCCTCAGCTTCAGGATCTGTCCTTCCAGTGGGCACTCCGGGTTGCTTTCCTTCAAAATAGATAGGTTTGTTCTCCTTGCAGTCCAGGGGACTCTCAAGAGCCTCCTCCAGTACCACAATTCAAAGGCATCAATTCTTCGGCGGTCAGCTTTCTTTATGGTCCAGCTCTCACTTCCATACATCACAACAGGAAAAACCATAGCTTTGACTATTCGGACTTTTGTTGGCAATGTGATGTCTCTGCTTTTTAAAATGCTGTCAAGGTTTGTCATTGCTTTCCTCCCAAGAAGAAGGCGTCTTTTAATTTCGTGGCTGCTGTCTCCATCTGCAGTGATTATGGAGCCCAAGAAGGTAAAATCTGTCACTGCCTCCATATCTTCCCCTTCTATTTGCCAGGATGTGATGGGGCCAGTGGCCATGATCTTAGTTTTTTTTATGTTGAGTTTAAGACCGCTTTTTGCACTCTCCTCTTTCACCCTCATTACAAGGTTCTTTAGTTCCTCCTCACTTTCTGTCATCAGAGTAGTATCATCTGCATATCGGAGGTTGTTGATATTTCTTCCGGCAATCTTGATTCCAGCTTGGGATTCCTCCAGTCCGGCCTTTCGCATGATGTATTCTGCATATAAGTTAAATAAGCAGGGAGACAATATACAGCCTTGTCGTACTCCTTTCCCAATTTTGAACCAATCAGTTGTTCCATATCCAGTTCTAACTGTTGCTTCCTGTCCCACATATAGGTTTCTCAGGAGATGGATAAGGTGTTCAGGCACGCCCATTTGTTTAAGGACTTGCCATAGTTTGCTGTGGTCCACACAGTCAAAGGCCTTTGCATTGGCATTAAGGGGAGGCATAAGGAGCCTGTGATCAAGGAGGTGACCCCAACCCACCAGAGACAATGAATTTCCTTAGGAAACAGTTGTATTGTGCAAGAGCTCCCAAAGCAAACTAGGGCCCTACAGTGTAGTGCAAGAATTTACCTGTTTAAACAAACAAAAAACAAAAGAGCAGCTTGCACTGTTCGTCTTAGAGATACGTATAATAATGAAAACATTTAAGTCAAAACCCATTTGAATGAGATGCATTTCGTCAGAATAAAGAAGTAACTTTTTTACAATAATAGGCTTAAAAAGTGCAGTTAGGCTAGGAGGGTTTTTTTTAAACACTAATTTTTTTACGTAGAACAAGACTCCTGTCAAACACTAAACCGATGTGTTACTACAGTGGTGATACACCTGCAAACAAATGTGTATCACCATGAATTTTAGATGATAAATGACTGCACTTAAGTAGTCTGAAGTTATTTGCACTACTGTCCTATCCGTCACTCCTGAAAAATAGCCCACACTTTGTTCACTGGAAGCTACTCCTATCGAAATGAGTAGATATTTTAAAAAGGCCTTTACTCTGGGTGGGTTACGTTTTTCTTGTGAAGGTGGGGAAAAATGAGAATACCTTCCAAAAGAATCTAGCAAACTCACTAAAGAAACTGAACTTATGTCTAACCCTTATGACTATGGCTATAAAAGAAAGACTTATATACTGTGCGGAAGTATTCTTCAAGAAATATACTGTGTATACACACACACACACACACACACACACACACACACACACACACACAAAGCATGATGCTTATTCAGAGAACAATCAAATGAACAGAAAAAATAATTATTGTGGGAATCTCTATAAATTAAACTATCCAGTTGAAGTGGTTAGTCTCCAGAATTTAATGTTTAATGTTTACTTTTGTATACTTTCCCCCCTCAGATTTTATGTGTTTGTTTTTATGAGTTAAAACTGAAAAAGTCAATCTAATTCAAGCCTTTAAGCCTGGGTTTTATTTATTTATTTATTTATTTATTTATTTATTTATTTATTTATTTATTTATTTATTTATTTATTTATTTATTTATTGCATTTATATGCCGCCCATCTAGACACAGTCTACTCTGGGCGGCTCACAATTTAGAAGATAAAAACAATTTAAAATATACAGTTTTACATTAAAAACAAAATGATATAAAATGTAATATAAATTTACGATTTTAACAGTTAATTTAAAGCAAAGAGTCCCAAGATGGCAAGAATAAAAGAAGAAAAATAATGTTTTACAATGTGTGAAAATGCAAAGTGTAAGGATAATAAAGCATTCAATTCCACAAGTAAAACCACTAGACCAGCTTTCAGATTGCTTCCAAAGACTCTTCTACACATTTTAAAAATCTTGAAAATAAATGTATAATACTGTATTTCTAGCACTTTATATTCTATATCTTAAGGCATGAACATTTTTTTCATGTTTAAATTTTCTGAAGTATACAGTTTCATCCTGTTTCTGCATAGTTTGTAGGAAAAAATATCAAAAGGCCACATACATACATGCATGCATGCATGCATGCATGCATTCACACATGTACATGCATGCATGCATGCATGCATGTATGCGTGTATGTATCAATTCTTCTTGAACATATATACTTTAGTGAACAACCCCTCCTCACAGATGCATTTTCATATGCATTCTTCCTAATGTGCACATTTTTTAACCGTAGCCTTGATCATCGAAGTTTGGAAAGCGCAAGAATGTGAAAATAACTGCATTTTCATTCATGTATCAGTCAGGGAAGTTCAAATTATATTAACATAAACTGAACAAATTTACAGTTAGACATATCTATTCAAAAGAAAGTCCCACTGAGCTAAATAGGACAAACTCTGAGATAAGTATATATAAGATTGCAGTCTTAATTTTCCACTTCCAACAAGGAGAGAGTATTGTAGATTGTGCTTAATTTAATAATAATCAAGTCAGCCCTGACTTATGACAAACCTTTTCAGGATTTTCTAGGTAGAGAGTACTCAGAAGAGATTTCCAGTTCCCTTTTTCTATGAGTGCCCTCAACCTGTGCAGCTTGCCCAAGACCACACAAGCTGGCTTTGCTCCCTGGAGACACAGTTGGGAATCGAACTCTCAATCTTTGGCTCTGCTACTGGATACCTAGCTCACTGAACTAATTATCATTTTAGGTACTCATAAAATTTGTTCCTAAACTATGTGTTCCTCATGCTAAAAGGGCAAATGTGCCAAGATGTATTCTGCGTGAACAGTCATTTAAAAATCCATTTTAAAAAAGAGAAAAACAACCTTTCAAATCCAGCATTCCTGACAAGTAAACAAAATAGAAATTATGTTAATGAAATGCTGTTACTGTGGAAAAATATTGTCCCCATAAACAGTAAAACGAAAACAAAAGAAGCAGACACATCTTTTTGTATGCCCTTTGGTCCAAGACAACTAGATCCTCTCATGAAAACTAGGCCACAATCTTGACACAACGTACAGTATTTCTCATCTCAACATTTTCAAATTATAACCTGCCAATAAAGATGAAGATGAGCAACTTCTCATTCTTGAGCACAGATACATACACACTGGTCTCTCGAATATCTCAAGCATGAAAAGTTCCAGAACTCTAACCTGTAAGTATGTCCTGCACTATCTGAGGCCACTGGTCCATAGACCTCATTATTGTCTATAATGATGGGTAGTAACCTTCCAGAGTTTCATACTGCGGTCTTTTCCAAATTCTACCTTGACTTAGTAATACATGACGGATGTCATGCAGGTTAAAATGCTTTATTTGATACCAGCTGAAGATCTAAAGCAACGTTGTGAATAAACTCTGTTATCCACATAGTCAAAGGTAAAAATGTACCATCTCTGCATTGCACAAGAACCAACTCTGTTTCTTCTTCCAGAACAGAACTCTATATAAATGTAAGCAGCTGACACATTTGCTAAATAATATATCAAATGTATGTGCATGGAGGGTGAAAGAGGATATGATAAGACTTTGGATACACAAAAAGAAGAGAAAATACTCTAAGGGACAAAAAGAAAAAGGGATTAACATTGTAATTTTAAAAAATGTTCTTGGATAAAAAGCTTGTGTCATTGCTTTTCTACAGTGAGTGCAGAGGTGTGGTCCCCTTGAATGGAAAAAAATATGTGAAAGTGGCCTTCAGAATTATGTCAGCTGCAGCAGCCTTGCTGTTACAAAATAAACAAATGAGCAAAATAACTCCTCAGGCAAACCATGCCTTTTTCTTCTATTACTAAAATTACTGAAACCTGTACCTCTACAAATGTGGATATGCTGAAATTCAATAAACTGATCAGTGTCTAAACTTGGTGGCACCATAGTGGGATTTCTCTGGATGACTTGAGGGTGCATGGTTTTTCATATTACTGTTGGAACTGCTTTTTGTGGAATCAATAACTGACAACACACACTACTGTACTGAAAAATCTTGAGCCTTATTATTAATTATTATTTATTCTCCAAAATATAAAGAACGACACATTATTATTATATATGATAATACAGTGGTGTCCTGCTAGACGTTTACCGGACAGAAGCTTCGGAAGACAGCGATTTTAAACAGTTGATTGGCGGTTCTCTACAGGCAATCTTCGCTGGACAGTGAGGTATTTCCCCACTGGAACACATTAACCGGTTTTCAATGCATTCCAAATGTTTTTTTTTTTTTGCATGACGACAATATCGCTTAACAGCGATTTTATCGGAACGGATTATCGTCGTCATGTGGGGCACCACTGTACATCTTTTGAGACTGTTAGACTATTACAAGGAGTATTCATCACTATTTTGATACATTGTTTGCATTACTGGGAATAAAAAATGGATGTAGAAAGTTTTCATAGAATTAGAGAATAATGGAGTTGGAAGGGGCCTATAAGTTCACCTGCTTCTCAATGCTGGAAAACAAATCAGAGCAGATCTACCGTGTTTTCCCGAAAACAAGACAGGATCTTATATTAATTTTTGCTCTGAAAAACGCAGTAGGGCTTATTTTCAGGGGATGTTTTATTTTACAGTCATGTCATCTTCTTCTGGTTGCTGCACAATGGTGGAGGGTGGGGTTTCACTTTAGGGCTTGTTTGTGGGGTAGGGCTTATATTATGAGCATCCTGAATAATCATACTAGGGCTTATTTTCAGGTTAGGGCTTATATTCGGGGAAACAGGGTAACAGATGGTTATTTAATTTTCTCTTACATTCTTCCAGTGTTGGAGCGCTCACCATCTTCCTAGGTAATTGGTTCCATTGTCATATTGCTCTAACATTAAGAAGTTTTTCTTGATATTCAACTAAAATCTGGCTTCCTGTTACTTGAGCACATTATTACATGTCCTTCACTCTGGGATGAGCAAGAATAGATCCTGTCCTCTGTATGACTTAGATAAGGCATCCTTCAGTCTCGAGAGACTATGGTAACATGCTCTGTATGGAGGTCTTGGAACAGTGTCTAGTGCGGCTGAGAAGGCCAATTCGAGAGTGACAATCCCTTCCACACTGAAGAAAAATAAAATCTATCCCCTGTCCAGCTTCCTGATTTTGCTGCTTTCGTAACTGCCTCTTTGCCTCAGCCTTCTAGACAAAGGTCTCTTCAAATCTGTATGACTATATTTCAAGTACTGTACATGATTTCTGATTCCCCCCTATGTTTACTTTGCAAAAAGCAGTTTCCCCCCTCCACTGTTTGCAAAGAAAATGCAGGGGGGAAGCGATTTCTGCTTTTCCCCTACATTTTTGTTGCAATGAAAATGTAGGGGGAAAGTAGAGGGGGTGTTTCTTGCTACTGCTACCAATGTTCCTCAATAAAGGAGGAGGAAGAAGCCAGATTAGAAAATGGAAGGAAGGAAGGAAGGAAGGAAGGAAGGAAGGAAGGAAGGAAGGAAGGAAGGAAGGAAGGAAGGAAGGAAGGCAGGCTGATTCACATGGACTGTATGTCATGTAGTCAACAGAAAATAATGCTAATCAGACCATCCCAGTGCTGGAGCATTTTCGTCATTAATTTGGCAATGTAGTTGCACCTTTAGTTGATGCCCTGTGCTTTGTTTTTACCAGGAGGAGTAACAAAGCCAGCTACATTCAAAACAATAGACATTTGCTCTCTTTTGTATGGTTAGAACAAGCATTTAGCAAATGCTGCTGCTTGGAAAAGAAAGGATGAACACTGCAACAAGAAACCTACAGACAGTAGCACTATGGCTTCACATGGGGAGGAAAAAGCAAAACAACAGCGCACAAGACCTGTAAGTCTGAGAGGCAGACATGACTTCAATGGGACAAAGCTTACATTTTCAGCTCCTGCTGGCAGCAGTAACTTTGGCAGGACTAGAACCAAGCCCCCTGTTCCAAAGAACAATGCCCTGAACATGGAACCTCACAAGGAGTCAAAAGAGAAGTGAATGATTGAGCCATTTAGCGTTTGCGGGTCCAGCAATGCAGTCTTCTATGGGTGAAATCAGTGACAGCTCAGGACGTGGATGGGCTGGGGATCTGCCCTAAAAATTTTGATGAGGCTCCCCCCATCCCAATCCATGTGCCATTCACAGATGGAACCCCATTTACATGTTGTTATACCTCAATGGAAAGAGACAGGCAATTCCCACTCAAGGGGCTTTGCCATATTCAGTATTTCATGACTGGGCTTGATTTCCTCCCATTTCTACACTTCAACATTTTTATTACAGTGGAGGTGTTGCAATCCTGTGTGCAATGTCACTGTACCTAGATCAGAATAGAGAGTTTTAGAGCAAATTTATTACTAAACTGTTGTAACCTGTGGGTAGATTTGCGCTGCCAGTTACAGTAGGAACCCTGTTACCATGAGGGATCGGTTCGAAGTTCCCCACCTGTGGATGCTGAAAACCACGGATTATAGTGAATGCTATTTTAATAGCGAACACTATACATAGCATGGTCTCTGGCTCTCTCTAATAGCCAGTTCTGGTAATGGCAAAGTGGAGTATATTTCTCTATATACAGCAGGGGTGGACAATTAATTTCTATAGGGGGGCCACATGAAAAATCTGAACTGTGTTCGGGGGCTGAACCAACTTTATTTAAAAATAAAATGAAGCAGTGATGTTATGATTGTTTTTATTTTAAACTTGTTAATCTTCACAAATACTAAAGAGGTTTTTTGCGGTATGTTAACGATAAGCAACTGATCAACTTTAGCCAAAAAGCTATAAATGGTTTTGATGCTCAAAATTGTCCGCACAGGAGCAGCTCGCTGGCCGTATGTGGCCCTCGGGCCGCACTTTGCCCAAGTCTGATATACAGTGTGGCCTCTGGCTCCCTCTAGTGGTCAGTTCTGGAAACTTCACATTTAGAAATATATATTTCTAAGACTTTTCCTTTAACATTTTTACTATTTTCAGACTGTGAATAAGTGAATACTGATCCTGCAGATAAGGGGTCCTACTAGATCTCTGCCAATAAGGTGGCAAATTAGATTGCAACCTGCTCTGAAGAGAAAGCCCAAGAAACCTGTCTGCATTATTTTATACTGAAAGGATTAGAATGTTCCTTCAGGATGGACTGATGTTGTCCAAATACATTTTTACATCACTCTGCCAATTTTTAAATGTTTTATTTATTAAGTGCACAACAATATGCATTAATATACTTAATATACATATTTTCTCAAGCACTTCCTTGTGATATCTCCCTTATCTCTGATGCAGACATATATATATGCATACACATTCAGCTTTCCATAATGTATGTATTTTGAACATATTTCTGTATCACACACCTCCAGCACGAAATTCAGAGAAACATGAACATCAAAGAGTAACGGTGTTCCAGTTTGTCTACTAGTACAGGAAACATGAATTTGGTTGCTTTGTATTAAAACAGAAACCAACGGAATTTCATTCCCAACCTTACTCTTATGCATTCTTTTTATGATGAATTTCATCAACTATTTAGGCGTTACTGTTTCATACGGACATCTAGGGACTACGTTAATGGAAGGCTGGGAGTTGAGTTCCTGGGCCTGGTTTTTTTTTAAATATAGATGATTTCCTGTCTAACAGGAGCCACAGATACAAGCACAGGTTAAAAGTACTGTTCTTTCCCTTTGAAACTCTCTTGCTTTAATTAGAGTCACTCATCCTCTAATTCTGGCCCTGCTAGGCTGGAAGCTGTGTGCAAAGAACAGTCTGACCACAAAGCTTTATGTTTTCAAAAACAGTGCTTCCCCCTCTCTTTTCCCATACTTCCCCCCCCCATCTCCAGTTCCCGTTCTAGGGGTGTCAGGTGGGGCATATATTCAGAGTGCCCTCATGCCAGAGCTGAAAGAATGGGGACTGTGACCAAGTAACATCTGGTGATGGGATAGCTTACCTTGCAGAACAATCCTGTGGCATTCCCCTCCCCGTATGCATGCTTGAGAGCAGAATAATTATAAAAAACACTAGGAGGCCAGCCAGACCTAACAATCTGTCATTTCTTTCCCTCATGTTGCTGTTAAAACAGGCTGGCTTCACAGCAGACTATCTCTTGGCTCTTCTAAGAAACAGATGCTGCTGGAAAGTCAGGTTAAAGGAACAGCAGAGTATTCATTAAGAGACAATGTACCCTTTCCCCTTCCTAGCAATGGTGCTTAAAGTATGGGATGAGCTCCATTCCTGTCCCAGGAAGAAGCTTTCTTACAGAATATGCCTTGATTGGGCCAAGAATCAACCATGTTAGGGCTGGGAGTCAAAAGAAGAACAGCTTTTTCCAAAGCTCCTTTGTGTAGCTTCTTAAAGCCTTCTGCATGGGGAGGCAGGAAAGGCCATGTTATCCTACTGCTTCCTTGAAGAAAGAAAAAGGAAAAAAAATCTCTTCAGTTCTTAAGATAAGGACAAAAGCAGGGCCTGGAAAAGGGACAAATGATGCCAAATCAACCCCTTCTGTTATTTGCACAGACATTTCCATGACAACTCAGTTTGTCTTGTTGTCTTAATTTGAATTCTATCAGTTCTAGTTTCTTATGGCTTAGTTTTTTATGCATGTTAATTACTCGGGTCAGGTGGTGACTCGTATGAATGTCAAATCATAATTCAACCACCACAACTCAGCTTATTCACACAATAATAAGCTGGAAAATACCCTCTGGCTCCTCTCATCTAGCCTGAAACCCATCCTTAATAAAAAGTTTATTTAGAGAATAGAGAAAGAGAAAATATCCAAGTAACATGTACAGATTCATTATGTTAATATACTATTACATACTCCCAAATATATTACCAATCTAGAGAACATACAGGTTAATCAGATGATCAGAAAGGTCCATCTGATTCTGAGTTACATCTTCATCAGTCCCTAATCCTACAGATCTTCAAGGGTAAGACTGAAATTGCATTAAAAAGCCAATCAGTTAAGGACTCTTCAAACATTTTTTAAAAACTTGAGATAACTGAATGTGTGAAAATTGGAGCAGTAAGAAGAATTAGAAGCAAGTTCGTGGTGACATGAGATAATTAGCAAGGATGCTGGTTTAATACATACTAGAATTCCACGGCTGCAAGTAAACAATTCAAAAAGAATGGTTGCAAAGAGTGGTCTTATAGGCCAGATGGGCGGGGTATAAATCAAATAAATAAATAAATAAATAAATAAAAAACCCTGAATCAACAGTCTTGAGTGTTTAGGTAACTATTATGGCAAACAATAACAGAACTATTGCTCCTTCATTGCAATCTCCAAAATACAAGAAAAGAAAGATACCTACTAGCATTATAGGAAAACAGAAAGCTGGTTTACAGTAAATGGGACCATTCATCAATACATACTTTCATCGATTAATAATGGTCTTGGATGGAGATCTTCCCCCAGCCTTACCTGTCAGGGACTGAAGCAGGACTTTACATATGTTCTGCCATTTAGCTATTAGTACAGATCAAAATGTGTTTGCCTTGAATGGTTTGATTGAATCTGCTTGACAAGTAATAAGCATCCCATGATCCGCGCTTTCCACCTTCTCCTCTGTTTATCCTAAATTATAGCTCATAAAGGATTTACAAACCAGAACTGCATAACAGCATCCATTGGGAATGGAAAGGAATGCAGAAATCATATGATCATAAAGGCAAAAGCTCAAAGAATCGGAAGGTTGACACTGTCTCCATCATCTATTTATTAAAACAGGAGTGGGTGGAGAATCTGTGATTTCCAGCTATATGACCACTGACCACGTTGGATGGGTGTGATGGGAGCTGGAGTACAACAGTATCTGGAGGGCCACAGATTCCCTGTTCCTTCCCTATGCTGTGGGGTGCAGGTGTATCCCTACACTGAACTGTTGGAAGGCAGGTGAGTATGTCAGTAATCCTCACACAAATCAGAATCTGTCAAGAATCCACATACTTCCCAAGGTAGGTGAGAGGATAAAAAGATTCTTCTGAACCACTAGTTACAGCAGGAAACTTGGAGCTGAATTCTCAACCTGGTGCCAAAAATAATAAATGGGAGCGAATACATGCTGAGTTAGTCAATATTCCAAGCTTGAATGTCTTTGGAGAATTCATTCGACTGTCAGCTGCAGAGGCTGGATGTGCCGCTTCATTGTCTTTTTATTTTTAGTTCTGTGTGGTCCAGCTGCTTCTTGGTTTGACAATATCCCTCCACTGAGCCTCATGGGAACGTCACACACAGCAAGAAAAAGGCACACGTATGCAGAGGAAGCCTCCTACAGAGCGAGAGAGATCACAGGTGATTTCACCTTCAAGGCTGACTTCAGTGATTTCCTGATGACTCTGAAACAGGAAAGTGTTGGCCTCACTCCTCATGCACAACTTCCTTGTACCAAGAAAAAAAGAATGAGAAAACACTGAAGGTCAGGATGGAGGACATCACTGCAAGATCACAGAGTGGGACTCTGGGGTGGCTGACATCTGCTTGACATTATCCAAAAGAATGCCCTAAAGAAGCTCTTTTTGAAGTTCATGAAACGAAGCCTGGGGTTCCTGACACACTGCCAATAAAGACCTTTTCATATAAAAGCTTGGATTCAAATAAGCTCTCTCTCTCTCTCTTTAGCTCTTTCCCAGTCTTACACTGGCATGCCAGTCCTAAGCACGTTTACTCAAAAGTTATTCCAGCTACCTTCAATGCCTGTCTGTCTCTTTTTTCAACCGTTGAGGTGAATTCAGCTGCATGGCTCCTGCACAAAACTTTTAGTGTTACGTGGTTTTTGAAAATCAGAGTAAATTTAAAATCGGCATAGTTGACGTATAAACTGTAGATTGATTACAGGGCTGCCCACTGGCATTACAGGAAGCTGTCTTATGTGGAATTAAACATAAGCACCAGAAAATCTGGATCTGAAATCTGTCTGATTAGCCACCGTTCCACTGTGAACAAGCTACGGCTTTCTAATTCCCACTATCTCTTAACTGATGTCTGTTCTCTGCAGATGTCACCAGTTTTTTGAAGTGTCCTGTTTTAAAAAGGCTGCTGCCCTGCTGTCTTGGGTCACTGTCATGGGTCTATTCGCTATTTGTATATGCGGAACGCTGAAAGATATGTGTCAGAAAACTAAATGTGGTTCCAACTAAGTTATGAAGGTAAAGGACTCTTCCAACAGAGTGACTCATGGTCCAGGGAGCAGCATGACATCATCCCAAAATTTTAGAAACAGCACCCCTCCTTTACAGGCCATAGGCTGCCTAGATCTTTCAATCCAACTTTCACCACACTGGCAGTAAGGGGCAGGAGATATTGCAACGCACATGTTCTTTCACAATAACATTTGAAATGTACCCCTCAACAAACGCTCTGCAGAGGAGTTGCTATTTATTTATTTGCTACATTTATATCCCACTTTTCCTCCTCCAAGGAGCTCAAGGTGCCATGGAGGGCTCCATTCCTTCCCATTATATTCTCATAGCAAGGTTATACAGCAGGTCAAGCTGAGAGCGTGTCATCAAGCCAGAAATGTATTCTTAGTGGTAACTAAAGGTGGCAGTCGCTAAACGATAGGATTGGGCTTAACAGAAGTGAGGTCAATTTAACTATCCTTTCCTTTAGTATAATTAACACTAGGGAGATAAAAGATGGGGTGAGGGAGCAATACATGATGATAAGTAGCTTTGCGCACATGGATTAAACCCATTAACAGATGAGATTACTCAGACAGAGGCAGAGCAATCTGCTAGGTAGTGCTGGCAAAAAAAATGGTTATTATGAGGAGGCTGATTTCTCAGAGTTGCATCCAAATGTTCAAAGCGCCCTGCCTCTCCGACTCCCCAAGGCATTGTTTATAGAGCTGTTGCAGTACTGTCACAGTATGGAGTTAAGAGAGCATTCATCTCTGTGCTATTATATAATTTATTATGTGGTCCCTGTAACCAGCCCCAATCAGCAATCTAGCTGCTGCATTTTCCTGACACTTTCCAGAGGCAGTCCCATGTAGAGCGCATTACAGTAATCCAGCCGAGATGTAACTCAGGCATGTATCACTGTGGCCAGATCAGACCTCACCAGGAATAGTCACAGCTGGCACAATAGTTTTAATTGTGCAAATGCACTTCTGGCCACTGTTGAAACCTGGGTATTCAGACTCAGAGACAAATCTAGGAACATCCCTAAACTACACACCTGTGCTTTCAGAAGTCTCCTCCCACCCAAAATGCCCTCCAGTGAAGAGCCCATCCTCCTCAAGCCCAAATAAACATTGGTGGTCACCTGGATGGTAAGGCAGAGAGGGCAGAACGGTCACCCTCCCCATGGATAGATTGGCTACAGAGTCCCACCAGGCAAGTTGGGATGCTGGTCCGGGTGTTACTCAGAGGTGTTTGGAAGGGTGGTCGGTAAGAATTAAAACAAGGGTAAGTACTAGGACGGAAACAGCACATCTTTAGGTGAGCATACTGTACCACTGTGGTAGTCAACACCATAAGACCTCTTAAGGCGCTGATGCACAGTAACAAAAGTGAGAGGCCGAAAAAGGTGTCATGCGGTGATATGGATGGATGCTGATGTGGAAGCAGGCATCCTGTAGATCGATAACAACAAACCAGCCTCCCTTGCAGAAAAGTGGAAATTTTCCTGTGTGACCCTTCAAAAGCACCTGGGTTGGATGTACCAGTTGAGGTCCTGGAGATCTAGGATGGGACAGAGTCCTTCGTCTTTTTTTGTATATAAAGTACCAGAAGTAAAACCCTTGTCGCAGTTGCCGTCTGAATGGTGTCTTTTTGGAGGAGCAATGATCTCTTCTAGAGCAGGGGATGATGGGGCGGTATGCTTGAAATGGCCTGTAGGTGGAAGGTCAGCAATTTCTATGAGGTAGCCAAATTGGATTATAGCTAGGACTTATGAATGCTTGGTGATGAGGGCCCAGGCCAGTAGGAAGGGGGCCAATCGAGAGTGTGTCACGGCTGATGGGTGAAAGAAGTCGAAGGTGCTGTTTGTATTTCTTTTCAGGTCATCGGACAGACTGACAGGAACATCACCTGAGGCACTGGGATCAGTAAAATTGGGAGCTCATAGGTATGGATCATGGTCGGTCAGAGAAGGCAGGTTTGTAATGTTGAAAGGGTTGTTGATAAGCAAATGGGTGTTGCCACTGGATGTGAGTTTGCCTGTACTATTGGTAGGGTAGAGTAAGAGTGTGCTGTTTTACATATTTTATGCAAATTGTCCATAATCTCATCAGTTTTGTCACTGAATAGTCCAATGCTATCGAAGGGTAGGTCTTCAATATGTGAGCAGGCATCCTCTGTGAGGCCAGCAGAGTAGAGCCAGGCATATCTCCATACAGCTATTGAAGCTGCCTTGTGTTTAGAGGCCACATTTGCCAGGTGGTGAGCAGCAATGCGCTCCTGAGGTGATATGGCCACGGTCTCCGTATGGACACTGAGGCCAGCAGCACGGGTCTCATCTGGTAAAATGGCCAGTATCTTATTCCATACCTGCCTGTGGTATGCGCCCATCATTGCTTGATAGCCAGCAACCTGCACGATGAAGGTAGCGATGGAGAACATCCAACGTCCACAGATGTCAAGCTTCCTACACTCTCGGTTGGTGGAGGCAATGCTGGAAGGTAATATCTTTGCCATGGGTATGATAGAGGTTCTCCACCCTCCTGGAGACTTGGGAGGGGGAGAAGTTTTAGACCAGGATTCTTCAATGAGGTTGACCATAGCAGAAACAAAGGAAACCACAAAGGTGGGAATTTGTCCTGCTTAATATAATCAAACACAAAGTTGGGCTTAGATGGAGGGGGTTGTTCCACCTCTCATTCTGGAGCCCTAGCCATTCTGAGTACAAGACTGTCAGGATATGGTAATTTTGTAGGCCTGAACCTGGATTAAATGTGACATTAATGAACAGCCATAATGAACAAATGTGTGACTGCTGAGTCACTGTGACAGAGAAGAGGATGATGCAATGTCTGGGGAAGAGGTGACACCCAGGTGGAGAAGATGATGTAATGTGCCCTGTGATTGGACAGAAGAAGCTCTGTAAATGTATATAAGAGAACAGTGTAGACATTAATGTATTCTTCTCCTTCTATCACTTGCTGCTACCCTCTATGCCAGTTTGTCTGGCCAGTTTGTATATTTGTATATTTTATATAATACACATGTCTTGCTATAGAAGAAGAGCGTGTCTGTGTCTTCAATCAATTAACTCTGCATATTTTCGCGGCGCTAAGCTGACAAAGACTGGAGTACAATGTGAAATTCTCTGATGGAGAAACAGGATTGTCCCCACATCAGAGTATGGAATGGGGAGATCGGTTGGCAATTCCTCTGAGTCATCAGACAAAGAACTGTTGATATCAAATTGGTGGTGGGTGGTCTCAAGGTGAGAGGAGGGTCCTGAAGTAGGGGATCAAGGCAGGTGTTTTTGGTTTTGGTGCAGAAGGTGCTATGTTGGCCGGTCTTGATGTAGCTTGTCTAGGAGGAAGAAGAGCCTCGGTCTCCAAGGGGGCAGAGCGTGGACCTCTGTATGTGGTCATGACATGCTATGTGGAGGATCTTTTTTTAATGGGTTAGGTGTGGGCATAGGGGACAAGGGGACATGGGATAAACAGAGGGTGCAAATCAACATGATCATTTTAAAATACTAATTCTTATCTGTTACATTTCAAAGATACATAAGTTCCCGGTATTGCTTAGTTATGATACATATTATATTTCTAAATCAGTCATAAGCTTTCAATTATCAAGTATTAATTTACATTCTGTTTCTGAGCCAGTCATAAAATTTATGCCAACAATCGTCATGGTTCATCTTTCTTGTCGAGTATAACCATTCTGATAATTTATCCATTTCTGCCGTATCCAGAATTTTTGCTATTAACTCATCTTGAGCTGGATTCTTGGGGTCTTTCCAATGTTTAGCAAAGGGAATTCTTGCAGCTATAAGATATGAATGGCTAAATATTTTTTCATTGGTTCTATTGATTCCATAATTATGTTTAGAACAAAGAATTCAGGAGTTACATACAGGAGGATCTGACCTGGGAGAGTACAGCCTTGGTGCATGTTGCTTGCTGTGGTTGTCTCTTAAATGAAGGCTTACCTAGCTTCAATATCAGGGCTGGATCCATTCGAGATTCAAGGGAAGACTCAGGCTGGTAACAGTACTGAGGAGGAGAGAACGATAGTGAAGAAAAGTCCAACGGGTATGCATAGATATAGTGAACTCTCTTTTGTTTCCAGGAATTAGTGTGCTCTTGGCATCAGATAGGCCCCCGGGTACTTGTTGGGACCAAGAATAGCCTCCATCAGGATCCTTGAGATGGTACGGATCTGACTTATGTCAGCTCAGTATCTCCTGCACACAGCAGGCTTCCAGGTCCCTATGGCGGCCACAGACGTGGTGAGTCTTCATGCTGTGCTTGCAAGGAGGCGATGCTTCACAACTAGTAGAGGCAGAGGCTGATAATTGGATGGCTGTAACCCATCCTGTAGGCTCAGAGCAAGTATGGGCAGATGGAGGACTTGCAAAGGCATCAGCAGAGGTATGGCCCCAGTCAGGAGACTGACTAAATATGTGTGACTGCGTGTGGCCAGAGAATGGTGTGGCCTTGATATCTGGTTCCAATGTTGAGTTGAGACATACTGCCTCTCTAAAGCATTGTTTTCTTTAGTATGGGTGATGGTAGCCTCAGTGCTTCAGCAGGAGTTTTAGATGGTTGTTTTGTTTTCAGTTCCGAGGACCCGAAGGTTCAGAAACTTCCTTTTCATTTAGGTGAGGCATCTCTTTAGACGAGCCATCGAAGCTCATCTGTAGTACTAATGTTGGGGATTTCTATTTACTGGATAACTTGGATCAGGACAAAGCCAGCTGGAGGGTGAGTGGACCTCCATCAGGGTTGCATGCTGAGGAACAAGCTGGTTGGCATCTTCCTAGGGACTGGGGTGGAAGTAAACTCCATATTGGGAGTGGTTGCGATATCAGTTGGTTTAAAGGAACATCCCAAAGGAAAGATCTTGAGCACTGTTGCCTGAGTTTAAGTGCAGTCTTGGTAAGATTTTTGCACTCCTGACAAGATTGAGTCTTATGTTCTTGCCACAAACAGAACAGGCATACGTAGTGACCATCCGAGAGAGGAACTTTATTAGAACAGGAGGCACACCATTTGAAAGAGCCCGTAGAGGCCACAAAATGGTGGGAAAACAGGAGGGGGGAAAAGTACTTGGAAGAAGGGGTGGTTATCTGGATTACTGTTTCCAACAAATGTCGTACCTCTACTCACTAGCAAAGGAAGAAAACAGCCTCAACAGAGGCAAAAAATTCACAAACACAGCTCCAACATTGAGAGGCTTAACCTCAGCAGCAGCAAAAAGGAACCGAGGGACTATACCAGATGGACAGAGCATGTATACTAGGGGGATCGTCCTAGTGAATGCATGACTGAAAGCTCGAGAAAGTTCTGAGGACCTCTGCGTAGGTGCAGATTTAACCCATTCTTGTGCATTCACAGAAACCATGAAAAGAAGCATTCTTGTCTTCTCTGAATTAATTCTCAATTTTCCCCATTACACCTCACAGGAGAAAAGCCAGGCTGTGTCATCTTGGGCAAGCTGCATAAACCAGTTCTGGGTAGTCTATATCTAGAACAACTTGAGAAGGGCTGCCATAAGGTAGAATCAATGAGACTACTCATAATTATTATTCATGTGGCTACCCACATCTAAGCCATCACTGCCCTGATACATCAGGAACTCCTATCTCAGCCCATTCTCTAATGGACAGAAGAGATAAGTTGTCATCAGCATATTACTCATGACACTGCATCCTGAATCTCAGAACAAACTACACCAGCAGTTTTATACAACTGTAAACCAGCACTAGAGGAAAGATGGAAACATGGACTCCCATAGTAAGGCCATAGATAAAGAGTGGAACTGTTTATTTACTAACACCAGTACATGGGACAGTACTGCCTAGCTCCATCTTGTGACTAAGACATCAAATTAGTTTTTCCTTGATTTGGAAATATTCAATATATCTGCATGAAAGCAATACAAAGTATCTGTGTGCAGATGGGTGAACAATACATTTTTTGCTTTGGAGTGGAGAAATGGTGAGGGACAGAGAAGCTTTCTCTTTGAATCTTACATCCAAGCTGTTGTGAATTTCAGTGCTTTCTTGAGCTATCATGACTTGAATACAGTACCTGCATTTATGAAACTGCTTAGAAAATGACAGCCCAGATATGCACAATCTGTATAGTCATCTGGTAGCCTTTCAGAGGATTTTGTTTCTGGCTATTGTACAGAGACCTGCTGTCTCTCTAGCTCTACTTGACAGGAATCATATTATACAGTGCACTGAAACATAAAGGTAGGCAATGTTTTTATTCTTTGATTGGCCAGTGAAAATAAAGAATGTTTTTAAAGTTAATTACTACCATGCCTTGGAAGTTAATGGTCTTATTCCATTCCTCAAGATAAGAAAAAATGGATGTGGTAGGGACTACCTCTCCCCTGTATATACAAGAAATGAGTAGTTGAAAACATTTCTCACCTCCTTCTTTGTCATCTGTATGAAAAGAAGTTAAATGTTTATAATTGCTGCCCCCTGCAACTTCCTGAAAGTCAGTAAGATGTGGGTGAGAATTCCCAAGAGATCAGGGTACATAAAACAAATGAGATGTTTGTGAGTTACTTACCTAAAAGCTTTCTTTGTCGATAAAATGTTCTAATGCTCGATTTAGAAGTTCCCCATTCTAAATTCCTAATAGCCATAAAAACTAAGGGTAACGTTATTACTTCATTAACACATCCTGCCATGATTTAGGGCATTGATCAGCTCCGTTTAGCCCCAAAGGTAATAAAAGATGTGCAGAAAATTTGGAGCATATATAACTTGAATTTAAGATACCTGCTCTTTTTGGACATGCTGTCTGCATGATCTAATAGAAAGTAACACAGGGTGTGTTCCCCGCCCCCCCCTTAATGGGTCCTGTGGAATACAGGTCAATCTAATTTTGGGGTATACAAGAAAAGAGTAGGAGCTGCAATCTATTGTAGAAAAGGTTCAGTTCCGTATGTGAAGCAGGAGAGGCATACAGGTCAAGAAACAGGGAATTAAAATGAAAAGCAACGTGAGTTCAGTTGTAAAGTACAGTATGTCAGAAGAAGGCCAGCACAGATACATTTGAGATCAGATCATGATAAGCAAAAGGCTTTATCACAACACATGTGATTCATTTTCCAGCCAAGGGGCTGAACTCATTATCTGCTATTTATTTATTTATGCATGAAGCAACTAATCCTTTGCTCTCGTATTCCTGTGCGGACTCCTGTCACTGCTCTCCAGTTTAGAAACATGATTACAATCAAGGTGAATAAAAATGAATGATTTTTTTAAAAACTCAAATTGATTTAAATCATAATTTATATTTTTAATTTAAATTAAAAAATAATTTACATTTTAAAAATCAATTTTATTTACATTGTCAAAAAAATCAGATTTTTAAATATAAATAATTATTTAAATCAAGTCCACTTTGATTACAATCAAATCAGTCCTACTTATGTATAGTTTATATCACCCAGAAGGTAAGCATCTCCTTGTTCCATAAAAACAAAATCCATCTAGTATAGTCTTCTGTGTCCAGCAGTCATGTTGGTACCTCCAGATATTTTGCACACAGGTCATAAAACAATGGTAATTCCTGATCATTTGTCCCCAGTGTCTCATAATCATAGGTATAGGGTTTCTGAATATGAAGCTTCAGTTCAGCAATGACAGTGACACAAATACCCAGCTTAAGTTTTTCAAATCCTTTCTTAAAACCATCTAAGCAGGTGGTCACCAACACTACAAACACATTATTCCTTTCCAGCTGAGTTTGTATGGTGTTCTTGATACAAGCACAACTGAAATAAAAGAGTAGCTGTAACAATGCTTTCAGGAATGCCACTGGTAACCATAACCTTAAGGAAGACCATGTGAGCACACAGATTCCTATACATATCCTACATCTGTAAATCTAACATAGCAATCCTAATTAGACCTCTAAAAAGATTTCTGTCTATGCTCCCGTCATGATGGGAAAACCAGCAAAAATTGCCCAGAAAGATTCAGGACACTATAAAGCTAATCACCACGATGGCTTATTTTACTACAGTCCTGACATATATTTGATTTTACAGAGTTGCACAGTGTCCATTCCAGAGCTTGGAAACACTGCCCAGAATCCTACTGCGTTTGTGCACTGCAAACCCCAAACTATGTAACTGCTATGTGAAGGATGGTAAGAAAACTGTATGCATAATTTCCCTTATTCACACAATTTTTTTGCATTATGATTGTGGCCATTACTTTTTCGGACCACAGTTCAAAGTAACATTTCTAGATTCTGGTTCTTTCCTTATAACTCACCATGGTGGCGGCAGAGTTTCTTAGGGAATTCAACACAGTTCAAGCACATTTCACTGAACTTGTAGCAGAACAAGAAGATGTAGGAAGCATCAATAATGATATAAAGGACAAAATCCTGTTTGTAGTGTGAATTAAGTCATAACTTTCAATCCATTCCTCCCTGGTAATCAAAGCAGTCCTGCTGCAATTCTCAGTGAGCACACTGCACACTGGCTTACTGTGTGTGCACACATGCACACCCCCCCCCAAGAATCGTGGAAGGGCTACTTTGTTTACTAGGGAGGAACAGACTGAAAGGCATGACTTGACTTACACTACAAACAGAATTTCAACCATTAATTGGGAATAAAGGGCAAGGTTTCCTCTAATTTTCAGCCCTGCTGCGTGGGAAACTTTCTATGGTGTTTCATCTTGAAAGAGGCGGTAATTCGACCACTCCTTAAAAAGCCAAACCTGGACCCAAGGCTGGTGGCTAACTACCGACCAGTAGCGAACCTCCCTTATTTGGGCAAAGTGTTGGAGCGGGTTGTGGCTGGGCAACTCCAGGCGCTGCTGGATGAAACTGATTTTCTAGATCCATTTCAATCGGGTTTCAGGCCGGGTTTTGGTACAGAGACTGCCTTGGTTGCCCTGTATGATGACCTTTGCCGGGAGAGAGACAGGGGGAGTGTGACCCTGTTGATACTCCTGGACCTCTCAGCGGCTTTCGACACCATCGACCATGGTGTCCTTCTGGATAGGCTGGCTGGGTTGGGAGTTGGGGGCACTGTTTTACGGTGGTTCCGCTCCTTCCTGGCTGACCGTGTCCAGAGGGTGGTGCTGGGGGACAGTTGCTCTGCCCCATGGCATTCATGTCATGGGGTTCCTCAGGGCTCGATACTGTCCCCCATGCTTTTTAACATCTACATGAAACCGCTGGGAGAGGTCATCAGGAGGTTTGGGCTGAGGAGTCAGCAATATGCTGACGACACTCAGCTCTACCTCTCATTTTCCACCAATCCAGGTGAGGCGGTTTCTGTGCTGAACTCGTGTCTGGACCTGATAATGGACTGGATGAGGGTCAATAAATTGAAACTCAATCCAGACAAGACGGAAGTGCTGTTAGTGGGTGCTTCGCCAGACAGGCTGGAGGGCCATCTCCCTGCCCTGAATGGGGTTACACTCCCCCTAAGGGACAGGGTCCGCAGCTTGGGGGTGCTCCTGGACCCCAGTCTAACACTGGAAGCCCAGGTGGACTCGGTGGCCAGGGGCGCCTTCCTCCAGCTGCGGAAACTATACCAGCTACGGCCCGTATAGGTTACTGCAATGCGCTTTATGTGGGGCTGCCTTTGAAGACGGTCCGGCGACTGCAGCTGGCCCAGAATCGAGCGGCGCGGCTGGTGAGTGGTGTGGCCGCCAGGGAACATATCAAGCCGATTCTGTACAAGTTACATTGGCTACCAGTTGCTGCCCGGGCCCAATTCAAAGTGCTTGTTTTGACATATAAAGCCCTAAACGGCTTGGGCCCTGGATACCTGAAGGACCGCCTCCTTCCATATGAGCCTACCCGGCAGTTAAGATCTAGCCAGGGGGCCCTTTTGAAAGAGCCGTCCCTCAAGGAGGTAAGAGGGACGGCTTGTAGACAAAGGGCCTTTTCGGCAGCTGCCCCCAGACTATGGAATGCCCTCCCGACTGAGATTCGTCTGGCGCCGACACTGATGACATTTCGGCGCCAGGTCAAAACCTTCCTGTTCCAGAAGGCTTTTAACTGAAATAATATTAGCTGTGGGTCCGATGGCAATTTTATATATATTTTAATTGTATTTTAATTGCTACATAACTTTATTGTATTTTAAATGCTGTAAGCCGCCCAGAGACCTTTGGGTAGTGTGGGCGGCATATAAATTAAATAAATAAATAAATAAATAAATCTGAAACTGGAACCAAATGGGCATCAACACTGGTTATGAATGCGCAGCCCTGATGGAGCTCTGCACACACATGTGCATGCAGCTTAGAGGAAATGTTGATAAGGGGTCTTTATTGTTATGCACCATCAAGTCACTCCCCACTCATGGCAACGATAATCAGGTTTTTAAGGTATGGGATATGCTCAAGGAATGTTTTGACACTACTGCCCCCAAGTGAATGTCCCTGGCTGAGTAGGAATTTGAACTCAAGTCTTCCAAATCCTAGTCTGAGACTCTAAATAGTAAGCCATAGTGGCTCTCACAAAAGATAATTAAGCACCTTTAAAAGAATAAAGTGTGTTTCAAAAGATAGAACAGAGGTAGAAAAAGTAGAGAAAGGGGCATCTAAAATTCCCAGGGTGCATCGACAGCTCTAGAGGCAAGGTTGCAACATTTTGGTCTGTTCAACTTAGAGGAAAGGTGAGCAATAAAGGGACATATTTGAGGCAGATGTGCGTGGAATGAAGAGGGTGCATACTATGGAACCTATAACTGTGCAATGACGCTAATGCTGGTGAGATCTCTTCCATCCTGATGTGCAAATAGCTAACAAATTGGAGTCAAATCAGATAACCCAGTTACTACAATATTTGAACCATTATAACTTAAATGGTGAAAGATGTCTGATTGTCAAAGCGCAGCATTTCCACCCAATGCCCTCTTTGGCATCCCAACAAATACTTTCCTGAAACAGATCACTAGAAGGTAACAGAAATGGCTTTATTTGCAAGCTGGAGTGCCCAGACATTTTTAACTGAGTTGTCGGGCAGGATACACAGAATCCTGTTGCTTAACACTGGAAATCATACTAGAGTAGACCCGTTGAATCTGCAAGGATTTGGTAAGTCAACTTCTCCACAAGTTCCATCAATTCAAAGGACAATTATAATTGGGACTTAGTATGCTAAAGTAAGTTACAAATACAGTAGGTCTATTTGTATCTATGGACCTTAGAGAGGACTTGATTTACCAAATCCCCATTGATTCATGGGTCTACTTTTGTGTAACTTATTATGCTAAGCAATAGGATTTCATCCAATGTGTTACATGCAGGGAATTCACATTTCTATTTTAATCCTTAGGTGAATTTAAAATGGGGTTAGACAAATTAATGGGGGATAAAATTCTAAAATTCATGATGACAATATATTATCTCAAGAACGGGAGACAATGTATCTCTGAATGTATCAATCACTGGGGAACAACAAGAAGAAAGGACTATGCCCTCTTGTTCTCCATGTGCATTTCCCCATGCCATCTGGCTGGGCACTTTGGGAAATAGGAAGCTGGAATAAACAGTCCCCTGATTAGATCCAGCATGCTTTTATTAGGTTCTTATGAGCTCTAGTGCAGCCATTCTCAACCTTTTTGTTTGGCCCTTTTAGGAGCTCTTTTCTGGTTCCAGGCCCACGTCAAACAAGGATACAACACAAATAGATATCTTTCAGAAGCTTCTCACATTTTTCATTCTGCGTCCCCCTACAAATATGCCCCAGGTAGTCATATGCCCCAATGAGAACGGCTGCTCTAGTGTATATATATTTTGATAAATGAAGTTCCTTCTCTAGAAAACAGGGAATCAACCAACCAATCAATCACATTTTGGAATTCACTTGAAAAAAAAATCGCTAGCATTTAAGGAGCTATGCTATTTTACTTATTTATTGAACAGGTTTATGAATGACACATTTTGCCTCATTTGCCAATCTCGTGGGTGGGGGAGAGTTCATAAAACCTCAGCTGGCCATCCTGCTCTGCCTCCTGCAACCTCAACAAATGCATTGCTTTTGACTGTATTGTAAATTAGCCCTTTAAATACTGCTTTTGCACACCATTAAAAGGCTTCTCTGTTTTCTGCAACAAAAGGCCCTAAAAAGGGTTTCAAGGTCAAAATTCTTTCTTTACTGAAAAAATTCAGAGGTACAATCCCTACTGTTTTCTACTATGAAAACCAAAGTTAAGTGAAGGGAAAAAACCTAAGAAGGTTATGATGGCAAGGCGTTCTTTCGTCAGGAACGCAAAATGCCCATGTTAGAATTGCATGTCTTTGGAGGAAAAGAAATACTGCACTTTAGCTGCAGACATCTTAAGAATTCTTAGTAACAGGAAAGAATCCACCTTTCCTTTCCCTCTCAGACTGACCTCACTGTTAATGGAAAACAACATTTATCTGATGAGCCTTAAGGTTGTTTAAAAAAAATACAGTGCAGGAAAGTGCTACATATATAATCTGTCCCTCCCCTCAAAATGTGGCTCTGAATTCATGTTGCAGAAGAACTACAATCCCAGTTTCTAGAGAAAGATGCTAGAGAAGGATGACGATGATGTTCCGTCAAGTCAATTCTGACTTACGGCAACGCTTTTCAGGGTTTTTTCTAGTTAGAGAATACTTAGAAGGGGTTTCGCATTCCTTTCTTCCAGGGGCTTCCTGGAACTGTCTAGCTCACTAGACATGGAGGCATGTCACTTTTGGCATCATTCCATAGCTATGTTCACATCAAACATCATTAAGAGAAGAAACCGATACCCCATTTCAACTCTAACACACACGCACACACACCGAAGTTATGTTGTGAGCCCTGACTGCACCATACAGAACGAAGTTTAATCGGTGACATTTACATGTACAAACATAAAGAATTGTCTATGTCCTTAAAATATCCCCTAGGTAGTCTAATTGTTTGTTTTTCTCTCACCTTCCTTAATTTACAAAAATATTTTAAAACCACAATTTAAAACATACTAATTAGATTTTTAAAAAAAAATATAATATACACATATTTTATAATGTTGTTGAAAAACTTCTATGTGAGTGGCCACCATGCCCCCTTCTATGGCAATACTGAGAGCACT
This sequence comes from Pogona vitticeps, assembly GCF_051106095.1. NCBI lineage: Eukaryota > Metazoa > Chordata > Lepidosauria > Squamata > Agamidae > Pogona > Pogona vitticeps. The sequence goes on from NC_135784.1 coordinate 62,712,267, forward strand.
TGCAGAAAAGGCTCCTGTATTGAGCAACAGGACTTTTAAAGGGTCAATAGGGCTATTAATGTAAAACCAATAGCACACTGAGCCAGAGAGTTGGTTTCCCTCCTTCAGTCTTTGGGACAGTGCCCTGGATAGTAACTCACAGAGAGGAGCTCTGCCTCCTCTACCAGGTCAAGGACCCCCCCCCCCTCAGGTGGGGCACGCATGGGGTTCTGCAGTAAGGGTGTTGTATACACACTGTCTACTGTCCGTGGAGGTGGGTGGAAAAGGCTCCCTCCCCAGCCACTCCTCCATAGTACCCCCACCGGCAGCTGCCAACCTGTCTGTAGGTATGGTCATCTTCCTATGTGGCTCAGACAAATTCCACACGGACCTGGCTGCCATCTCCCATGTAGCAGGGTGGAGAGTGGAGAAGAGCAGGAGGCTAACCTTCTCAGGACCAGGAAGGAAGCTTTCTGAGGGACTTCTCCAGTGAGACCGCTTCCCCTAAATGCTGCTTCTGCCAGTGGAGAGCCCACTGCTGGTTCTCAAGCCTCCTAGCCTCTCCCAAGGGATCCAGGCGGCTTCATCCAGTGGCATGAGCGGCTCAAGCCATCTTGGGAATGGACCAAGAAGCAATCCTTAAGCTGTCAGGGCTCCTCTCACTATCAATAGGTGCAAAGCTAGAGACCCCGGCACTTGACATGCTACAACTGCTGACAGCTATACCTTTATAGATTAGAGAATTAATCCCTTCTCCTTAAGGTATAACAAGAAACGGGGAACAGTGTGGCGTTTAGGTGGAAAGTAGAATTGCTGCATAGATTTGCAAAGTCTGTGTATTTTCTCCACTTGTATTTGTAATTACACCTCATGGTTGGTTTCATTGCTTGGAGCAGAATTCTATTTAACTGTAGTGAATTTTCCACACTGTTAGTTTCAGATGGGCTGTTTGGATGACAAATTGTGCTGTTGTCCTGTATGATCAGGCCTGGGATCAGTGGTAGGGGATACATGTCCACTGTCATTTGTCTGAGAGTCAAAAACCAAAGCTGCTGCTGCTGCTATTATGAGAGCTACTGCCCTTGTCTTGATACAACTTTACTAGAGGTATGGGAAGGAAGAAGTAAGAGGTCTTCCATATTCAGCAGTCTGTAAAAGTATCCCCCAGTGAGTTATTTCTGCAATCTGTCCATGAAAAGCACTTTGTGCATTTTCTGTTGAGTCAGGATGCAAACAGGTCCAGCTCTGGACAACCCCAGCAAAGGCAAATGGTGCCAAGCACATTAGGAGATAATGCCCATTCATGAATCAGGGTTTTCTGTCTGCTAAGAAGATCGGCCTCATGGTTTTCTTTCCCCATGATGTGAATAGCAGAATGAGTAGATGTGTCTCTGTAGACACCATTCCCACAACTGAACCACTAAGTACAAAAGGGGGCGTCAAATGTGTTCCTCTCTGCTTGTTTATAGAATACATATTGGCCACCTGTACTGCATTGCCCCTGATTAATTTTTCAAATGTCAGGGAAGCTTTTATCAACATTACCATCTCCAGCTTGTTTATCTGCAACTGTCTTTCGCTCTCAAACTAATGTGCATAGATTTGTCAACCTGAGTGATGCACTACCCAGCCTGTCAAACCAGCATCTGTTGTACAGTAATCTGGATGTGACAACTTTCAGAGTTGTCTGAAAGTCTTCCAATAGATAGATTGGAAAGGTTTGTCCACCACAAGAGCTGTTCTGCCATTTCCTCAATGACAACTAGTGTCTTTTTGCTGCTTTCTTTCATGATCTCAGTGGAATCCAGATACCCAGCTTGGAGAGACTGCATTTCCAAGCAGGCATGCGAAACCACAGATATCATCAATGCCATGAGACTGAGAAGTTTTTTAGTCATATGTGTTACAACTGATGGATTCAGTCTGAATTTGCTTGTCAGCTCTAGCATCTTGTTTATCCTGTCTGAAGGTGGTGGGTAAACTCTTGCTTTTGTGTAATTTAGTACAGCTCCTATATATTGTACATCCTTATCTGGTGTCAAATGTGACTTTTTAAAAATGACACAGAGAGTGAGATCTGACAAGAGGCATAGGGGAAAGGCTACACCTTTTTCCACCTGGCTCTTCAAATTTACAATTAACCAGTCACCTATCTATGGAAATGCGGTTATGCCCCAAACTCTGAGGTATACAGTGACTGCTGCCGTACAGTTTGTAAAGACTTTGGGTCCTGTTGATAGTCCAAAGAGGAATACAGTACTGTGAATTCATAGAAAATGTTGTCCATGGCAAAATGCAGGAAATGCTGATGGTAATATAGAAATGTGTCCTTTCCTATCACAGCACACCAGTCTACTTTTTTGAGAAGTGACAAGATTGCCTCTAATGTCACCAACCTAAACTTCTTGGTGTTTATGTATGAGTTCACATTCCTCAAGTATAAGATTAGTCATATGCCCCTGTTCATTTTGGGGACAATAAAGTAACAGGAGTAGTAGCTATTATCCTGGGACTTAAGAGGGACCCTATGTACGGCATCTTTCTGGAGAAGCATGTTCAACTATGTTCAAGACCCTCTTGTCATTCGTGATGGTGGACCAGGTGTTGAAGTATAGTACAAATAAAGTGACACTGTGATGACAGAAGATTGAAGAGTTGCGGATCTTGGCATGTGGGAAGTCAAAGCTGTTGTTTGTATTCATTATCAGGATGTTTTGTAAGATTGGTGGACCTGTACAGTATTTGGATTTCTGAGCAGATTACCTGAAGTAAGGGAAAGAGGTTGCAGATGGAGACTTCTGTCTATTCTGTCTGGAACAAAGACAAAAGAAAACCTGGTGGATGACAGGTAAGGGCATCTCTAGTAGGGCTAGTTAAGATCTTTGATGAGATTGTGAAGAAAAGCCCCTGTGCTTAGCCATATTTCTTTTCTTGTACAGACTGTCCATTATGTCATCAGTCTTATGCTTAAAGAGGCCCTCAGTGTCAAACAGTAAGTCCTTAATGTGTGATCTTGAGCCATCGGAAATACCCACTGACCTCAGACAAGCAGAATGCCTATGTGCTATTGCTGCAGCCATGTTTCTGTGGCACAATTGGTAGCATGGCGGGTGGCATGCATTTCTTATGTTGGCAAGGCCATGGCCTCTTTTGCGAAAGTTAAGGCCAGTACTTTCTTATCCTCTGGCAGGCTGTTGAGGGGAGTTTGGATTTTACCCCATATAAATCATTTGATAATTTGCAACTCTGATTCCCTGGGCAGCAATAAATGTTTCTCCATATTTTATCCATTTTCTCTCCCTTCCTGTTATTTGGAGCTGTATTGTGGTGGCCTTTGGAGCTGATCTAGGACACCTCAACAATAATAGAATTGAGCTGAGTAAGTTTAATGAGAAATGTGGCTTCCTTATAAATCTTACAAAGATTCTGTACTCACTTTGCCCAATAAAGCAAAGAGGTACAACTATGGTGGCATCATAGAGACACATGCAAGTTTCACACACACACCCCAACATCCTGGCTATCAATTACACATTCTACATAGAACTCCAAAGAGAAGTTTCTAAGCATATTCACTGCTTTGGCTGAACGAATTTACAAGTGTTTCTTCACTTGTCTAGGCTGAATGCAAAGATCTGATTGACATCCAGGAACCTGCCAGGAATGGGACTTATGTAGGATTCAATGTCCCTACCATAGTTACTCCCCTCTCCTGTTTCAGGCTCTGACAGGGCTGCTTTTGAGGGAGTTAATAGTGATTGGGTGGAATGCATCATTCCTCCTGGCGCTTCTCATGATAAGTTGCTTTACTTCACTGAAAACTGTTGTTTGCGGATGCAGCCGAATATTTTGCTGCTTGAGGCAAAAGACAAGATGGTTCCTCACCCCAGTTCACGTACTATACAAAAGTGAACTGGACAAGTGGTTAAACCTTTTTTTCGGCATCGCAGATAGGACAGTACCACCCCTCACATCTTGAAGCAGCAGGCCGGATTCATGGCATAAAGAATCTTGTGTGGCATAAACAACTGTTATTTCCGTTAGGCAGGAAAATCCAAGACATTCAGAAGCAAGAGCATATGTTGCCTGAGGCAATCATTTTACTCTGCAGGGTTTGGCATCCAGGTGGTAAATTACATGTAATCAGGGCCTCAGTGATAAAACTTCACAGGTGGACCTGAGTAAGCTGAAATCTCTCAGCCTAGCTATGAAGATTTAAGCAAAAATGTCACAAGCACTGCCCTGGTCCTATTATACAGTTTCTATGCACATAGCATCAGGTTCACATAAGGGAGTCTGTCACCATTATTTCTATTTAATAATAATAATAAAATCTTAGAACTGCAGAGCTGGAAGGGATCCTGTGGATCATCCAGTCCAGCCCCTGTTAGGGAGGCACAGAGAGGAATCGAACTCCCAACCTCTGGCTCCACAGCCAGAGACCTAAATCACTGAGCTTATACAGCAGTTCAGTGCCCCATTCTAACTCGGACATCCATATGGAAATGGCATGTCCTGAGAAGAGCTGCAGTCCCTCCACTACCTAGTTGTTATTATTGCTATTAGGAGGTGGACAGGCACACAAGATGATTGCTTTGATGCAGGGAACAGTGCACCACAGAACCAGCCTCAATCTGTGGAAGATGCTAAGGGAATAGATGAATGATATACAGTCTACAAGAATGTTATAGCTGTAAAAGAGAAACAATCACAATGTAAAGACATTCTTCATGCTTAAGGTTCAACTTCAAATAAAGCCAAATATTTGGACATATGGAGGACAGGAACAAAACTGTCCAAGCAACATTAACCTTGCCAACTGCAGTGAATCTGAGAGGAAATTTGGAAATCAAATTGCTTATAAGAAAAAAATCTTCACTGCATAAATGTGAAAAACTACAGAAAGTTAAACAGAACTTTCCTTCTATTTGTTTTTTTTTTTTCACATCACAGTGCCCTGACCTATGAACAATTGACTTATGAACAGCTCCGGCCGCAAAATTTTGCTTTGATTTGCGGCTGGAGCTTTGACTTAAGAACAAAAAAGGCAGGGGGAAAAGGCAGGAAATTCAAACCGTTGGTGGAAAAGCGGCTGCTTCTTTGTAGCTCTTTCGCCCCAATGGCTAGAGCAGGGGGTCAGGGAACTTTTTTACTTCTGCCGAGCAGGAGGAGGAAGGAGAGGCGTGGGTCTACTCATGAGTAAGCGCCACAGACATGCCGTGGAGGCCAACTCATGAGTAAGTGCCGTGGAAGGCGCGGGGCTACTCGTGAGTAGGCAATGCAGAAAGCGCGGTCTACTTGTGAGTAAGGGCCACCGAAGGAGGGTCTTCGGAGGGTAGGTTTGGGCTGGGGGGGTTATATTTCTGTGTTGTTTTGTTTTTTGGTGGGTTTATTTTTCCAGTCCCAGCGTGGGACTTGCTCCAATGTTTATTTCTGGATTTGTTTGTTTTTTGTTTTGCAGTACCAGTGTGGGACTTGCTCTGTTTATTTTCTTTCTCTTCTTTTGGTATTTTTTTCTTCAGCCGGAATGGATTAATCGGTTTTCAATGCATTCTTATGGGAAATGGTGCTTTGACTTACGAACATTTTGACTCACGGCCACCGTTCCAATACGGATTAAGTTTGTAAGTCAAGGCACCACTGTATTGTAATTGTAAAACACATATAATGCAAGATTGATCCATTTTGTTTTGTATTGCTTTACAGTTGGGAAAATCTTTTCACTACATAGTAAAATTTGATGATGCATCAAAACAAACAAACAAACAAAAAACTTACAAGAGCATAATGCCTTGATAATATAGCCTGACTCATAGAAACCACTGAATGGAATAGCTTTACCAGGTGCAAATGTTTAACAGACTATTTTGGAAACTGTTAATTCAACAGTTTCTTTTTAGCAATCATTCTCAGCTAAAAGACTATCTATTACTCCCTAGCATAAAAATATTCAAGAGATATAAGGCAGGACACTTTTCATCAGGCAGCACAATACAAGAATCTTTCCTTATAATTCTTCAGTTTCCAGATGTGCCATTTTCTCTAAAATAAGTATTCCCTCTGAAGCACTTGCCTATTCTCCTTTAATATACTGTATACATTCTGAGAATGCATGAATCCATATATAGAGAGAGTTGAAAGGATAAATTTAGAAGTTATACGAGTAATGCGCTGGCTCAGTGAGTTAGGCTGAGACTGGGAGCTTGATTCCCCACTGTGCCTTTCAGGATAAGAACCAGCCTGTGTGGTCCTGGGCAAACTCCACAGCCCCAGGATATCATTAGAAGAAGGGAACAGTAAACCATGTCCGAATACAGTACTCTACATCTAGAAAATCGGGAAAGGGTAAGTCACAACTGACCTGACAGCATATAATTATTATTACAAATAACAGCAATATCCTGAAACCAAATATAACTGCAATGGCCTAGGTGACCCTTTAATGACTTGGCATCCATACCAATGGCTAAGTGGAACAAATATGTCCAATACTCCTTTATGGCAAGTGTGGGCAGTTTCCAGAGGTGCAGAGACCACACCTACCATGGACTATGGAGTAGGGAGCTGTACACACTTCCACCACTCTGACCTCACGTTTTTAAATTACCAAATATGGGTAGGATTTTGCTTTTACTGTCAAAGGCTCCCCTCCACCACTCAGAACACTTGAGTTTTGCAGTGTTTAAAATGTTGGTGTGGGAGGAGGCACTAAGGATACATGGGTCCTTAAATATATGACAAAGCTGCCCCATGCCCCCAGAGGACACAAAGGGACTTTCTGAGCTACATTTTTTAAATATTGTGTGTGTGTGTACACACACACACACACACACACACACACACACACACACACACACACACATTTCAACTTTTTGTGGGGCAGTGGGGAGGACTAAGGGGCTGTATTCGGAGCCCTTGGGAGCCTTGTAGAGGCCACAGAATGCATGTTGCCTATTCCTGCTTTGTGGCCTAATTTAAAAGCTCTGTTTCCTGTGCATCAAAACAGTTCCTCACAGTAGACTCCACAGATGCCAAAATACAGGGAAAGGCCAATCACCTGGCAATAATTTATTCACTCTTTTGGAAACTGCTGCTGTTTGACACTGTTAATACAAGCAAGCCAGTCAACATGGTAAGAAACTTAGATACAACCTGCATATGGCATTTGCCTTACTCTTTTCTTCCTCTGTTTACATTCCCACCAGGAGATCTGGGAGGAAGAGCTCCATGGCTTCATAGCCTTCCTCTCTAAGCCTATGAATAATAGTAATAATAATAATAATGAGAACTGCAGAGCTGGAAGGGATCCTATGGAACAACAAATCCAGTCCTTGTCAAGGAGGGACAATGGGGAATTGAACTACCAACCTCTGGTTCTGCAATCCAGATGATTAAACCACTGAACTAAAACATCATTGTGAGACTGGTAAGTTACCATCTTCCCTTTCCAGCTGTATTATTAGTAGTGCAGAAGGAAAAACATGACACTGTTTACACATATCCTTTTATTTATCCTCACTAAAGACCTACTAAATAGTTGTTGTGGGTTTTTCGGGCTCTTTGGCTGTGTTCTGAAGGTTGTTCTTCCTAATGTTTTGCCAGTCTCTGTGGCCGGCATCTTCAGAGGACAGCACTCTGTGCTCTGGTGTAGTTGGCTTGGGAGTGGAGTATTTATGGCTGTGAGATGGGCTTTTGTCTTTTTCTGTAGATGGGTGATTAGTGTGTCTTGTTGTGGGTGTATTGTTGTGATAAGAAGGAGAGATTATCTGTCACTGTGGTTGATAGGTGTCATTAGCTGGTCTTTTGTGTGTAGTTATCCCTGGTCCTTGTGGCTGGGTAGAGCTCATTGACCTTTTGCACAATGTATTTTTCAGAGCTGAGAGCCAAGTTTTGTTGTGTTTCAAACTTTCCTCTTTTTTGTTGAAGGTCTGCTAAAAGAACCAGAAAAATCTGCAGTAGCTGAAAATGCCCTAAAACAAATTGGACATGAAATTCTATTTCAAAATACCTAAATACTGGACAATACCAGCAATCATTACGTCAAACTGCACAGGGAAGCCATTGAAATCCACAAGCACCACCAGAACTTCAACAAAAAAGAGGAAAGTTTGAAACTCAACAAAACTTGGCTCCCAACTCTGAAAAATACAGCGTGCAAAAGGTCAATGAACTCTACCCAGCCACAAGGACCAGGGATCACTGCACACAAAAGACCAGCTAATGACACCCATCAGTCACAGTGACAGATAATCTCTCCTCCTCATCACAACAATACACCCACAACAAGACACACTAATCACCCATCTACAGAAAAAGACAAAAGCCCATCTCACAGCCATAAATACTCCACTCCCAAGCCAACTACACCAGAGCACAAAGTGCTGTCCTCTGAAGATGCCGGCCACAGAGACTGGCAAAACGTTAGTGTGACAAACCCAGACCTACCGGGATATGCCACAGTTTCACTAAGCTGCCACCAACCATTCCCTGTAAGGAGTCACACAGACCAGGAATGGATTTTTAACAAATAAAGGAATAAGGTTTATTTAAATGACACACAGGGAAAATAAAATGATCAAGTGAATAAGATACAGTAACGTGGCTTAGTCTCAATCATACATACACCAGTTTGGTTCACACAGAACACTTTTAACTTGAAGCACAGACCCTGAACCTATCAGTTCTGGCTACCCATTCAGACACCTGAACCTATCAGGTAGGTACTGACTGACACACAGTAGTACCCTGTCTGACACACAGACTCCCACTCAAGCTTCTTCTCTCAGCTCTTCTCCAGCTTCTTCTCACAGGCTTCACATATATATACAGTACAGCCCCTCCTCCTGATGTCCCGCCTTCCACTCCCCATAGGATGGAACTTTCCCTCCAAACCCATGACAGACAGGTAACATCAGTGCTGTATGTAACACCTCCCCTCTTTATAAGTTGTTTTGTAGGGGGAAAGCTAAGGTGCTTTTCACCAAAAAACAACCTGGTTAAAACACACAAAAACAGTTATACAATAACATACAATACCATACTTACACTCTAGGTTAAACATATCAATTAGGCATTTAAACATTTACCATTTACAATACATTAAGTCACCTTTATTGATACAAACCAAGCATGTTTAATAAACAAGTACATTTAACCTTTGGTCACCAACATATATACATAGTCCATGTTTCTTTCGCCGTCTTCATTCTTCGGGTCTTCTTGACAAGGCGTCAGCAACACAGTTCACTGACCCTCTGACCACCTTCACTTCAAAGTCATAGTCCTGCAGGTTTAAAGCCCACCTCATAAGTTTACTATTGTGGGTTTTCATTGTCTTTAACCATTGCAGTGGTGAATGGTCAGTGCACAGAACAAAATGTCTTCCCCAGATGTAAGGCTTGGCCTTCTGGATCGCGTAGACTACGGCCAGGCACTCCTTCTCCACGGTTGCCAAATGTCTCTCACCTTTCTGGAGTTTCCTACTCAGGTAGGACACTGGATGCTGGTCACCATTTTCATCCTCCTGGCAAAGAACTGCTCCTACCCCGCTGTTAGACGCATCGGTGTAGATGATGAACTCCCGGTCGAAGTCTGGAGCATGCAGCACTGGATAGTTGATGAGGGCCTCCTTCAACCTCTGGAACACCTCCTCACAGTCGCTGGTCCACGGGATGCGGTCATCAGTCTTCTTCCGCGTCAGATCGGTCAGCGGAGCCGCTATCTCGCTAAACCTCGGGATGAACTTTCTGTAGTAGCCCACCAACCCAAGAAATGATTTGACTTTTTTCTTGGTGTTGGGTCTGGGCCAATCACGAACGGCTTCTATCTTGGCCTCTAGGGGTTTGATCACTCCTCCCCCTACTATGTGACCCAAGTATTTTATTTCTGGGCTACCCAGCTGCAGTTTGTTCTCTCTGCAGGGCCTAAGCCAAAGCACTTCCTCCCCTGGGTCAAAGTGCCTCTCTCTAGCTTTGTGGTCATACCATGTTTTCTGTCTGACCTTCTGAGCTTGCAGGTTTTCTGCTGCTAGCTCTAGGTTTCTCTTTAGGTCATTCATCAAGGTGTCTATGTATGTCACAACGTCTTGTGGGTCATCCTGGGTGATCTGCTCCCAATTTTGTTTGATCAAATCAAGGGGCCCTTTCACCCTTCTCCCAAATAAAAGTTCAAACGGACTGAACCCGGTACTGGCTTGTGGCACTGATCGATAAGCAAACAAAAGGGATTGCAGCTTCTGGTCCCAATTGTTTGGATTCTCTGCCAAGTAAGCCCTAATCATGCGCATTAGAGTCCCATTGAACTTCTCAGTTAACCCATTACTTTCAGGGTGATAGGCAGTGGTTTCCTTGTGCTTAATTCCACAGATTTGCCATAAGCGTTTCATGAGCTTCGATGTGAACGATGTGCCCAAATCTGTGATTATTTCTGAGGCAAATCCCATCCTGGACATATACCCCACCAAGGCATCTGCCACTGTGTTAGTTTCAATGTTAGTCAAGGGTATGGCTTCAGGGTACCTCGTGGCATGGTCCACAATGGTGAGAATGAACCTGTTCCCCCTCTTTGTGGCCTTGGGCAAAGGTCCCACAATATCCACCCCTATGCATTTGAACGGAGTGTCAATCACAGGCAAAGGGCACAACTTTGCTTTGGTCCTGTCGCGGCTATTCCCCTGCCTTTGACACACATCACATCGTTTACAGAACTCTTTGATCTGCTTCCCTATTTCAGGCCAGTAAAAATTCTGTGTGATTCTCTGCTGTGTTTTGTTCACCCCTAAGTGCGCAGCAAACATGTCAGAGTGCCCCCTTTGTAAGATCATGGGGCGATACTTTTCAGGTACCACTAGCTGACTTCTGATCCCATCTCCCCCTTTTGAGATATTCCTCAGGGTCTCCCTATATAAAATTCCCTTTTTCTCTCGAAATCTCACTGGGGTCTCAGGTGTTAGCTGGGCGTCTGTCACCTGTTCAAAACACTTTTGGAGAGTGGCGTCTGCCTTTTGCTCTTGGCCAAATCGGCTGTCTGTGGTTAAGGTTTCCACCACAGCTTCAGAACTCCCTTCACCTGCTTCCGTCTCGGGCTCATCATTACCCCCCGGAACTGTCCCCGTGGTGGCTTGTGAACGTGTAATCACTAGCACCCGTTTCACATGTTCAGCCAGGTCATTTCCCACGAGCACGGCTGCTGGCAGAGTCGATGAAATCGCTAGCCGCCAAACTCCCCTCCAGCCTTGAAAGTTCATAGGTACCTCAGCTACTGGCAGCGAGATCACCTGTCCCTCAATCCCTGCCACCTTTATGCTCTCATTCGGGATTATATACTCCCTAGGAATAATATCTGGATGGCACAGGGTCACCTGGGAACAAGTATCCCTTAACCCCCGATACCTATGGTCAAGTATTCCTACGTCCACCCCTGCTGTTTCAAACAACTGAGAATCTGTTCTCACAAGCAAGCAGCGCTTGACCTCCACAAGAGGACCATTTTCCTCAGCCTGATCAGCAGATGTCACTGTTCCAGCTTGAGTAGCCATGGCAACAGGCTCCCTTTGTGGCAAGGAGCTTTGCTCTTTCTGGACACAGAACACAGCTTTTGGCTTGGTTCCACTCGAATCATGAGGCACATTTCCTTTTAGCTGCTTTAATTTCTCACACTCTGAGATTAGATGGCCCTTTCCCTGACAGAAATAACATTTTCTGCTATATTTTGAGTCTTTCTCATCTTGTTTTGGTTTTCCCTCCAAAATCTGAGGTCTTGGTTTCATGTCTGAGGGCTTCCCTTCACCATGGGTCCCTCCCCCTTGCTGGTTTCTTCCTGGTCCCTGAGAGTACTTGCTGTAGGTTTCTTTCGGTTTACCTATCGATTTCCCCTCACCTAAGGGCTTCCTTATTTGGGAAATAAAATCTGCGATCTCCGCTGCTTCTGCCACAGATTTCGGTTTCCTTTCCCTCACCTGGAACTTCAGTTCCCCATGCAGGACTGAATAGAACTGTTCCAGCGCTATCAAGTCTTTGAGCTGCTGAAAGGTCTCTGTCCCCTCCTGAGATAGCCATTTCTCTAGCAGCCTCACCAATTGGGCCCCCACTTGGGTAAAAGTCTGCTCTGGTTTCTTGGTGAGTGACCTGAATCTTTGCCTCAGCTGTTCCGCATTTATCCCATGTCTGGCAAACACCAGTTTTTTAAACTCTGCGAAATCTTTTAGCAGTTCCTCTGGCATCTCTGCATAGACTTCTGCCAGGCTGCCACTGATTAAAGATCGCATAATGGTCATCTTCTCAGTTTCCCTTACTGAGAAGTCCACAAACGCTCTTTCCACTAGGGAAAAGAACACCTCAGGGCAATCTCCCTTGTGGTATACAGGGAATTTCTTCAGGTCAGTCTTAGACAATTGGCCCCCCTCAGAATCTCTATTGTTATTATTGTTCTGATTCATCAGTTCCAATTTTCGTAACTCAAATGCCATCCTTTCTTTTTCCAGAGCAATTTTCTCTCTCTCCCATTCAAATTGTCGTTGTTTCTCCCTTTCCCTTTGCTCCATCTCCCTCACCCTCAGTTCATGCTGTTGGGCTATGAGCATTTTCCTGAGTTCTGGGTTCTGCTCTCCCGTGCTGTCACCCTGCACTGAGCCAAATTCATCCTCAGAACCTTGGTCTACCTGGGGGTCTTTCACTTCACCCATTTCTGCCATTTGGCTTCGAGTCAAGGGCATAATCCCCCCCAGAACAGGCTGCTTTCAAAAGTCAAGCCTCAAAATAAAGCGACCACTTTCTCTCTCTCTCTCTCTCTCTCTTTTGCCTCAGAACCAGCCTTCTATAGATTGCTGCTGTTCTTCAGCACTAACTTGCAACTGTTGCCAGCCGGAGTCCAACCCCCCCTGCTAGGCCTCTCAGCAGACAAGCTAGATCACTGCTATTTCACTCAGCTTTGCCTCAGCTTTTTTCCCCGCCAAAACAGGTTGCCTCAGAGCTCCCTAATCTAGTCCCCAGTTGGCACGTTCTTCCACTAGCGCACCTCCCCGTGAGGTACGCCTAGAAGATTACCTACGTGCCCTCAGATTGTCCCTGACTAGACCCCCCTTGCTCTGGGCACACTTGCCAAGGCTTTGCTGGACCACTGGACAACTGGACCAGTCGTATCCCACACGCTGGACACCAATCAATGTGACAAACCCAGACCTACCGGGATATGCCACAGTTTCACTAAGCTGCCACCAACCATTCCCTGTAAGGAGTCACACAGACCAGGAATGGATTTTTAACAAATAAAGGAATAAGGTTTATTTAAATGACACACAGGGAAAATAAAATGATCAAGTGAATAAGATACAGTAACGTGGCTTAGTCTCAATCATACATACACCAGTTTGGTTCACACAGAACACTTTTAACTTGAAGCACAGACCCTGAACCTATCAGTTCTGGCTACCCATTCAGACACCTGAACCTATCAGGTAGGTACTGACTGACACACAGTAGTACCCTGTCTGACACACAGACTCCCACTCAAGCTTCTTCTCTCAGCTCTTCTCCAGCTTCTTCTCACAGGCTTCACATATATATACAGTACAGCCCCTCCTCCTGATGTCCCGCCTTCCACTCCCCATAGGATGGAACTTTCCCTCCAAACCCATGACAGACAGGTAACATCAGTGCTGTATGTAACAGTTAGGAAGAACAACCTTCAGAACACGGCCAAGGAGCCCGAAAAACCCACAACAACCATTAGATCCCGGCCGTGAAAGCCTTCGCGAATACACCTACTAAATACTTTGAGCTGGGAAGAGATATTTCATATTTCCTCAACATGTGAAACAGTTCAATATTATGGTGTCAGTGTGGACATACAATGAGCTAGCCTCAGAAAAATGAGGACAGTAGCTGACAGGTGGTTATTTTCAGCTCTTGGCATATTAGGCCAGATATCTTTGCATTCATTAAATCGAGATTCCTCGTGGCGCAGTGGTTAAAACGCTGTACTGCAGCTAAAACTGTGCTCACGACCTGGGGTTCAAATCCCAGGTAGCCGGCTCAAGGTTGACTCAGCCTTCCATCCTTCCGAGGTCGGTAAAATGAGTACCCAGCTTGCTGGGGGGGCAATGTGTAGCCTTTATAATTAAAATTGTAAACCGCCCGGAGAGTGCTTGTAGCGCTAGGGGGCGGTATATAAGTCCAATAAATAAATAAATAAATAAATATATTGGAGGAATCTCCTTTCATGAACTGAAGATAGTGAGCAGTGCAGTGTCAAAGTACAGGTTACAGTAATATGAATTTTTAATGGCATTTTATTTTGGAAATAAAACTGTAAAATACAACCAACAAGGAAGAACAAACAATACAAAAATCATTAATCAGCAGGGAAAAAATCACTCATAGTCATAATATTTAGGTATATAACAGAATTCTCATGTGGATTCATGTATAAAAGAGTCCTAGTCAGGGTCCCGATACACAATGGAATCAGAACATGGCAGAAAGGATATTTAGTTCTTCTGCTTTGTTGTTGTCCCTTTGAAAAGCACACCTCAAGATGTCTACTTGCAGGAAAACAGTGGCAGCAAGGGTTAATCCCTCTGCCACCCACACTGTAATCTCAATCCAGATTAGCATCCCCTTAGATGTTCTTTTTCTAAAGAGAAAAACTAACCTTATAAATTAAAGAGACTTTCAAGATGATCAGATAGCCTGGATGAACATAACTCAGCTTAACTAACCAAGATATGAACAAACGTTTTGCCTATATATGAACCCTCTTAGCATGAGCCAAGCAAACAAACCAGGAAACCTACTAATTTCCTATTTTGTTCCAACCAGTTTTGTTACGAAACTATTCTTATTGGCTTTAAAACAAACCAGGATACTCATCCATCTTCAAATCATTGTTCAATATCATGGTTTGTTTTCAAGAAGAAAACCATAACTTCCTGGGTTTGAATGAAACAGTAAAATATAATTAACAGAAGACTTCTTTATTTACAATATATATCAAGAATGAAATGACAAGGCTAAGACTGCAAGCAAAATATTCACTTATTTATTTTCTTAAGTTAAAATAAGAGTATCTGGAGTATCGGAAGACACTGAATGTGTAGTCTGGTCCACTGTCACTGACCGTAGATTTTTTTTTCCTGATCCTCCTGGGCTTGATAAGTTCTTGGATTGATTGATCAATCATTTTGTATAATTCATTAAATATTTTTAATGACAGCTTAAAAATTCTTTCAATGAACACCAATGCCCGTCTGCCAAAACCCAATCAAATTTCTGGCCATTAGTTGAGCTAAATTTGAACCTGCAGTTTCAGACTTCTACAATGTAATTTTCCTGACTAGCAGTTTGCTCTAATGAGACTCAAAGGAGAGACACACAGTAAGAAAGCCTTCAGAAGACATTTATGCCTGTACATTTCTGACAGTTCAGGAAACAGAACATGTATACCATCTGAAGCATAATAGCAGTGATTAAGTGCCATTAACAATAGAGGAGGGGGTTGGAAAGATACAGCCTGGATATAGCTCAAGTGTACACTCCCAGATGGTCATTAAAGGGAATTATGAATTTAATTGCTCAAACTGCAAGTCTCCTGCCTAAGACAGTCTAATGAAATAATTGGGGTTTCCTGGAAAGATGGGATTTTGGAGTGCAGTAATCCATGTGTCTTTCTTAAACTTCATGGAACAGCTGAGAGTTTTCCCAGATCAATGATTTGCTTTTTGCTGGCAGAGCTGGAGGGCGAAACAATTTATGTACAAGCGAGAAAGTGTAGATACAGGAGAGGAAGAACGTGCTTATGGGTATTGTCTCTAATTTGCTTTCAGTTGCTTTTTAAAATAAAGTCAAATAGAAGAATTCTGTTCTGTCTTTGGAAAGAATTAAGCATCAGTGTATGGAAGAAAAATCCATTAAACTCCTGCTAACTGGGAGGGAAAAAAGGAAACAGCTAAAAGTGGTGATGCAGTTTTTTATTTTTTCTCAGACAAAATCCCTTTAAATACAGGGGGAAATCCCTTTAAATTTTCAATGTTATTATTGCTGCTGTTCTTCTCAGAAAGACTTGAAGGCAACTGGCAGCTACAATGTCTTCCCATGGCAAGGGCAGGTCTGTTTCATGGAGAATATGTTGGTCAGTGATGGCTTTACAGACAGTCTCAGTTCATGGTGAGTATGCTTCTTAATGTCAGCTGACAAGATGCCACAGTTCATTTGCCTGACAACTTGTGTGAAACAAGTTGTGGGGCTTGATGGACCTGGGGCCTTGATCTGACAGAATTCTCCATATGTCACTGTGCAAACCATTTCCCTATCAAAGGTTACCAGCAATCCCCAAACATCTAGATCGATGATGCAGCAATCACGAACTAATGAAGGTCAAAATTCATATGTAAATGAAGCACACACTTGACATCTAAGCTTGAAGAACCACATTTCTCACCATCTAAAATTTCTTTCTCAAGCAAGGTACAGTGGTGCCTCAACTTACGACCATCCCGACTTACAATCATTTCGAGTTACGACCAGCTCCAGCCACAAAATTTTGCTTTGACTTGCAGCCAGAGCTTCCAGTTACAACAGGAAAAAAGGTGGGGTATTCAAATCTACTAATCGTTGGTCGGCGAAGAGGCTGTTTCTTTGTAGCTCTTTCACCCCAACGGTAGAGTGAGTGGACAGAGGAGGCTTTGGACTGTCTGGTGCTGCTTTCTGCTTCTGAGTAAGTACATTTACAGGGTTTTGCAGGGTGGGCTCGGGCTCAGGGGGTTATGTTTCTGTGCTGTGATATTTTGGTGTGTTTGTGTGTGTGTGTGTGTTTGTTTTTCCCCAGTGCCTTCCGATGGGGCTTGCTATGTTATTTTTTGTGATTTTTTTCCAGCCCCAGCGCATTCCAATAGGGCTTGCATGTGTGTTTGTGCGTGTGTGCACGCGTTTTCGGCCTCAGTGCGTTCTGATGGGGCTTGCATCTTTTTTTTGTTTTTTGGTGTGTTTGTTTTTCAGCCCTGATGCATTCAAGGGCTTGCATTGTTTTTTTGGTTTTTGGTTATTTTTTTCTATTTTTTTTTCTGTCCCCAATGCGTTCTGATGGGGCTTACAGTGTTTTTTGGGGGTTTTTTGTAATTTTTTTCCAGCCAGAACAGATTAATCACGTTCCAATGCATTCCCATAGGAAATGGTGCTTCGACTTATGACCATTTCGAGTTACGACCATCATTCTGGAACGGATTAAGGTCATAAGTCAAGGCGCCACTGTACTGCTACTCTACCACCAACATGATTAATATCAAGCTTACACCTTATAAACAATATTCCAATAAATTCTTGTTATTTTTAATCTCAGGATTCTGAATAGAAGCAAGTCTTTAACACACACTCACTAGGCATATAATAGTTCATCCAGATAAAACAGATGGGCAGAAATACTGTACGCCAGTTGTTCTGCCATATCCCAGAATGAAATTTTCTCTCCTCATTTCTAAGCACTTAAGAACCTTCAACTCCACGTTGTTCTTTTAAATGGCACTCACCGTGGTCATGAGCAAACACAAAAAAGTTGATTCCTGTCAACATCTGGGCCAGTTCATCATAGCGACAGCAGTGTTCTCCAGCACCGTGAGCAACGAACACCAGGCCCCTAAAATGGAGCATCAAGATAGAAAGCATTACATTAGAAACCAGGAAATATACTGTATAGGCAAACAAACTGTGGGTGAAAATATAAGCCTTTAAGCATCGGTAAAGTTATTTAAAATGCTATCTCAACATTTTAAAGCCCTACACATTTTGGGATCCATACAGGAGTTACTTTAGCTTTTCGATGTCAATTACTGTACAAACCTGTTTGTCAAAGGACAGTTTTACTATATTTTATTTACTCTTGCCAATGGAAAACCTGTAAGCTATTGCTGAGAGATTGCCAGTGCAGCCACAAAATCAATTGTTCTGCTGTTAGTATGGAAAATGTAATAACATCCACAAAAAACATGCTCTGCAATATGACGTCCAGACGTTTACTGGGCCACCTTCTCCTAGACTGATCCACATACTCACCGAGATCATCATCTGCAGATCTCCTCTGCCCCCACCTTCTGTGTTGGAACAATGGTAAGCACAGAAAAAAGTCTTTTTATGGCAGTCCCTCTGCAAAATCTTAACTGATGACATGTGTCCCATAACATTTTTATTCTTCCAGTCATAAAGAACCTTTAGAAATTCTAATTTTTCTTTTTATTGGTATGCAAGGTAACAAATGGGGCACCACAAGGCTCAGTTCTGAGCCCAATGATCTTCAACATTTTTATTAATGACCTGGACAATAAGATGCTTATCAAATTTGTGGATGATTTGTGGTGGAATAGCCAATATCCTGGAAGATAGAAACAAAATTCAAAAATATCTTTATAGGCTTGAACATTGGACTAAAAACAACCAAATGACACTTAACAGGGATAAATACAAAAGTCTACGCATGGGAAAAAGAAACCAAAGGCAAAGTTACAAGATGGGGGACACTTGGCAAAGCAATACTATATGTAAGAAGGATTTTGGAATATATGGCCTTCATAGGCCCCTTCCAACTCCCTTATTCTATGATTCTATGACTCTGTGGTTTCATGCTACAGTAGGGACAAGAATGTCCCAAGTTCTAACTCAACTATCTAACCACTACAAAACAGTGCCATATTACGTTGCACTATATGCAACAACTGTTTGTTCTCAAACCCACAATATAATTTGTGAAGGAAAGGGTCATCTTGCAATAAATCTTAAGGTTAGTAAATGACTTGGTGGTGGTGGTAGGAATGGTCCAGCCTTTTTCATTTCTCTCACAGCAGTTTGCTCTGCAGAAAGGAACAGGTGAAGCTTGCCCACAGGGACTAAGACAAAAGCTGACAACCATGGGCACTTATCCACTGCCCTTAGGCAGGCTTATAATTAAGCCATTTTCCTGTTTAGTTATGATCATTAAGGAATTTGCTCAAGGAGCGGAGCAAAGAAATAAACCTGAACACATAAGAGAGCAGATTCGTTTATTCTATCAGGTGCCAAGATTGCTAATATGGTTACAAAGAAATTAATTTTAATCCTTTTTAAAGAACTGTAGGCTGATCATTTCTTGCTATGTGCACTTCCAAACCTGCCATATATGGGGAATGTAGATCCCCCCTTTCTCACTCTGGTGCAGAACAACTTTACCCATAATAAGCATTAACACACAAGGTCATCAGAAAACCTTAAACACACTGGCAGATGCAATCAGCAGCAGGAATCAAAGAGAACAGCAAAATTAGATACTGAAAGCAACAACAAAGATCAACATTTTAAGATTTTATTTTTAAAAAAGTCTTCAGGGAGGGATCCCAGCAAAGAGACAGAGGCAAAGTCACGCCAGAACAAGTGGAAATGTTTTTGAATTTGGCCATTCTCACTAGACAACATATGACTGCCTGATCTTTTACATATATTTATTTATTAGTATTTTCATGACCTTATTTCTATGAATCTGGATTTTTAATGTGCGTTTTTATTGAAACCTATATTGGTCTGTTGACAGAGAGTTGAGGCATCACCACTAAGAAGACCCTGTTTCTTGATGTCACATAAGTGACATCAGCAGCCAGAGGCAAATGGAGCAGGGCCACTGAAGATTTTAATGCAGCTGTACCACAGACTGATATAATAGGATGGGCTATAAATGTTTAAATAAATAAACAAAGAAAAGCACTGGCTGAAATCCTGTTGCTCAGCATAAGCCAAACAGTAACTTTCAGTCAATTTCCCCCCAATAAACAGACCATCTTTGCCATGATTCTCAAAGGGACATGGACACACTGGGTAGTGTGCATATGTGCATGCCCAGAGTATCACAACAGGGACATTTTGTTGCCCAGGGAGGAACAGACAAAAAGTTACAATTCAGATTACGCTAAAGCAACAGGATTTTGGCCATTATGAGATTGGCATCTATGGGTCTTTCTCTCCTCCTCCTCTTCCTAGTAATTTCAAATGTGCTTGAACAATTTATCTCCAGAACAGTGATCTTAGCGAGCTAGTCTGCATTTTTCTAGGTTATTCGAGCTTATTAATATGCTAGAATGTGAATGTGTGAGGCATACATCAGTAACACTTTTATTTGAAAGATTTTATGAACAACTCTAAAACATCACTGCTGACACATGCAGTTTGAACACTTGAAAGTTAAATCCTTCCAGAAATATGGGGGTGGAGGAATCAATTAACAGAAACAGGAAAATGATTCAAAGCAAATCCACAGTTAAGCCATTCATCTATGGTTTCACTGCAACAGTCGATCACAACTTAATCCACACATTTACCTTTGCGCTACAACTGGCAGAATGAATGATGTTTAGATTTAATTGGCTCCCAAACCCTATTCATACAGAATTAATGTTCTGATCACCTCACTGTCCTATATCATGTAAGCTATGTCCCCATCATAGGGGACTAACATCAAGGAAAGAAAGAAGAAAATATGACATTGGTGGGGAAAATATATACATTAACTGGGTTATTACTTTTGCCAGGGAAAGTTTTGCAGTAGTAACCAGACTGCAATATCAATATCTGAAGAGGAATTCAGGATTAAACTACAGCCTTATTTGTGTGTTACTCATGTGTAAGCAGAATCCATGCTTTAATCATATTAGCCTCTAACAATCATTCCAGAATATCGTTGTTTACAAAAGCATCTTAAGCCAGTGGCAGGCCTATAGCCAATGCTTCACCATGTAAGATTCCACATGTAGGTACCACCTGAACTGGGCCTACATTTAATCCACATCTCTCAATAACATATTTTTCTATGTATAAGATGCCCCCATGTATAAGACCCTCCCTAATTCTCCAACCCAAAATTCAGAAATCAATATTTTAAACATTAGAAAGGAACACATTTTTAGTAATTAGGCAACATTTACATACCATTACTATATTATGCATCACACTTAGCTGAGCAAATCACTTCATTCAGCCTTGTTTGCATAACTGATTACATTCAGTCTGACTTTTGCAGAGTAAGACATTTACATTTTCTGACATCTCAGTGATCTTTGCCTTTCACTGCCTACACCCGTGATGTCAAACCTTTTTGAGCCCGAGTGCCCAAATGAGCAGACACCCTCCAGGCCGGCGCATCCTCCGGAGGACGGCCAGGGGCCACTTTTTCTCCTCTCTCCCCAAAATAAGCAGGGCCTTTGCCCAGGCTTCCTGCACTGTGCTGAGCTCTGCTTGCTTGCTTGCTCTTCTGCGGCGCTGGAGTCGCAGTCAATGAGCAGAAGCAATTTTGCGCCGAGAGGCAGCTGGTTGCAACTCCTCCTCCTTTGCCTCCTCTTGCTGCTGCTGTTGCCACCTGATTACTGCCTCCAGCACCACTCGTGGGCTCCTTTTGGGCAGGGGACACGGCAGCAGCGTGAGCTTGAACTGAGCCCCAGCAGCGAGTGGAGCCGCACCCTACACCGGACTGGTATGGGCAGCAGCATCTACATGGCTCGTGTGCTCACAGAGGACTCTGCATGCCAGCTGGGGCTTGCGTGCCATAGGTTCACCATCGCTAGCCTACACACTCTCCTCCGCATCAGCTTACGTCATTTATATAAGGGCTGTGATTGGAGGAAGCCTGTTTGCAGAGACTTGTGCAATTTTGCAACTGTGCAGTTTTCTCCTTGGCTTATTTCCATGTACAGTATAACACAACCTTCAATTTTTAGTCTAACAATTTTGGGGAAAAGTAGCATCTTATACACAGAAAAATACGGTATGCTTGCTGTAAAGTGATATTCCATCACATTCGGTGTTTCCCTTGTCTTGTCCAAACAACAGCCAGTAAACAAAAACCGGGCTATAGGAATGCTTGAAGCAGTGGCCTCATGTCATGTATCTGCTGTAATACAGTGAGATGCTACTAGGCTACAGTTTCCATCCCCATTCATTATGGGCTATGCCGTCTAGGCCTGATGAAACCTGCTGTCCAATGACACTTGGAAAGCCACACATTCCCCACCTACTTCCATAAAAATACATTATAAGTTGTAAAGTGAAAACGTAGTGGTGGCAGTCACATAAGATGAGATAGTTTAATTCTTAGCTGGAGGCACAAGTTTGCTCCTCATGGAGAATGATGAGAAATGAGAACAGTTACACTTTTAATCACAATTTGCAGAATCCAACAGGCAGCATAGCTAGTGGGTATGCTGTGTGTGGTGCTCAAAGAGTTGTTAAGTGTGCAGCAAACTGACTTTTCAGGTACTGCTTGCTGTAAAAGAGGTTGCACATTTTGTGAAGGGCTGTCTGCCCACTGAGAGAGAAAGAGATTGAGAGGAAGAAATACACAGACATACAGAGAAAGAGAATATAGCAAGGCTGAGGCCTGATTATGCAGCTCTTGAAAAATGAGAAGGGAAGGCAGGTAGGCTTCAAAACTAACCCCAGCATGAAAGCATGGCCAAATATGCCATCCATTTAGGAGGCTATCCTGTTCTCAGTGACTAAGAACAATATTGCACCCCATGTAGAGTAACAGAGTTCAAGAGTCCAAAACATCTCTTGGATGCCAGCTGAAAATCTGTATTCCTATCTGTTCCAGAATTATCTTTTGCCAAGCTGAATAATTTACTAAACACAAATGAGTGATATTTACAACAATAAATAATTTTAAGATGATATGAACAAGCAAAGATTGAGGTCACAGTACTGAATCTCTTTTCTATCACAAAGATGGGATAAAAATCTAATAATAAATAAATAAATAATCTTGAGGTCTTTTATGACACGCATCGAATTTCAAGTATTGATTTACTTCTAAGAAGAAAGTCAGCTATTCATTTTTAATGCTCTATGGAGAGCAGGCACATTAGCTTTGTAGATGAGCGGTCTCAGCATACACAAGAACCTCTGTTTTAGCACTGAGCGCCTAGCTATGCCTTGTAACTCTGTTGTGATTCAATATACAAGAGGAACTACCAGAAACCTTGTTTGGAAATACTTTGCTGTAATGTTTGTTTGTTTGTTTTAGTACCAGAGGGGAGACACAGCAAAAGGACTTGCTCTGTTATTTTTGTGTACACGGTTTTCAAATAAGTACGGTAGCCATGTTAGTCTGAGTGAGCATATTCAGATAATGAACCAAACCAAATCAAAAATGTAGCAGCTTAAAGAAAAACTGTAATTTTTCAATTTGTTTTTTCATGGATACATCCACTTCTTCTGACATGTTATGTCTCACATATATTTTGTCTGAAAAAGCAGATGTATTCATGAAAGCTCACTTTGAATCACGTACAGTTATTAGTCTTTAAGATGTCACAATGTTGTGTGGAGTGTTTTTGTGGGGGTTTTTTTTGGTCTGGATATACATAGGTATGTATACACTCAGGTCACGGAACATGGGATTTTAAAGAACACACATTGAAATATGACATACAGTGATCTTGCCAAGACAACAGTTGGTGAAACATGTATTTGAAGTTGAGTCATGGTTATGTGTCAATTTAAAAGGGTGAAACTAATTTGGCATTTGTTTATTTTTTTTTTCTTATGATAGATGCCATGCTAGCCACAGCGGATTTCCAGTCAACTCAGTCTGGTCCACAGTGCCCAAAATATGAAAAGTGGATTAATGAACTTGACTAGTCAACTCTGCATATTTTACAGCTATCTAAATTACACATATTACTAATGCAAGTCTATAATATTTTATTAGGAAATAAGGCTAATTTCATTCAGCTGAACTTCTACATTCAGGTTCAGGTTGCTGAGAATATCTTATAAATTGTTTGCTTCATACTACACTGTTTCCCTGAAAATGAGACCTAACCTGAAAATAAACCTTAGTATGATTTTTCAGGATGCTCATAATATAAGCCCTACCCTAAAAATAAACCCCAGCTAAGTGAAACCCTGCCCTCCACCATTGTGCAGCAACCAGAAGAAGTTGACATGACTGTATTTGAATAAAGGTACCATGTTTCCCCAAAAATAAAACAGGGTCTTATATTAATTTTTGCTCCAAAAAAGCAGTAGGGCTTATTTTCAGGGGATGTTTTATTTTTTTCATGTACAACAATCTATGTTTCTTCAAAAACAGTCATGTCATCTTCTGGTTGCTGCACAGTGGTGGAGGGCAGGCTTTTACATAACTAGGGCTTATTTTTGGGATATGGCTTATATTACGAGCATCCTGAAAAATCGTACTAGGGCTTATTTTCAGGTTAGATCTTATTTTCAGGGAAACAGGGTCGATTGTTGTACATAAAAAAAATCCCCTGAAAATAAGCCCCAATTCATATTTTGGAGGAAAAATTAATACAAGACTCTGTCTTATTTTTGGGAAACGTGGTATATGCTTGAACCTCTTACAGATGTTCATCAAATATTTCTTCTTATGTGTCAATAGCAGGAACCTTAAGTGAAATGGAGGTTGGATAACCTATGCCTAAAATATCTTAAACTGGAGCACTACACACAGCACTGCACTAAAGCTACATAAAGAAAACTGGCTATTTCCTCTATGGTAATTAATATGGAAAAGACTCAGGAGACTTAGCACATCACAGCCCTTGGGATCTAAGCAGGCACCAACAACACTGAGGGAGGAAAAGACCTCCAATATGTAATGAAAATGCAGGGAACACTGGAATTCATTTCTGCACCCAAACTGAAAACAGAAGAGGAAATCCAACCTCATTTGTAGCATTGCTGGCAACTGCTGAACCAAAACATACATGCACACCTACAGCATTGCCAAAATAACAACTCTAGCTTAATCCTCAATCTGTTATTCATTTGCAGGGGAGTTGTGCCATGTTCTCCTTCAGCAAAGGTAGCAAAATTACAGCACATTGCAAACGACACCCAGCAAAAGTCTCAATGTTCTCAGAACTGCTAGTTTTAACCATGCCTGTGTTGCATCCTAAAGAATTTTTTACACTGATGTTATTATCAAAGTAAAAATAATAAACAATCACTCTTACAGTTCTGCAGTTATTTATACACATACATGGAAGTAATCCAAGGGGGAATTTTGTGCATGATTTGCACACAGCTTCACAAACACCTCAGGAAAAAGTATATTATTAATGGTGCCATTATAATAAATGACAATGCCATCAGACAGTGTAGTTGTATGAAAGTCCCTCATATGGAGTCAGACCAAGTCTACATGATTCTCAATACTGTCAACTGACTAGCAGTGGCTATCCAGATTTGTATGCGAACAGACTTATCTACCCTTGCCTTAAGATGCTGGGGGCTAAACCTTAGGACATCTACACCCATAGTAATTGGCCTGACCTTAAACTACAGCTTTACCCAAGATATTTTGATAGAAGTGTGAGACTCTATATATCGACATTTGTATTGTCATTTCCTCTTATTTTCGCTATTCCCACCTAGGCTTTAGGACCCTGTGATGTCATAAAACTTCCCAGGGGCATCTGGATGGCTGCTGGTTGGAACAGGATGATGCACTGGATTGGCCTTCAATCTGATTCAGGAGGGCTCTTATGTTTTTCAGCTTCTTGCTTAAATAAAGAGAAAAGCAGCAGAGAAAATGGAATGGAGAAAACAGTTGAATGTAAGTTGAATGTAAGAGAGACGGTTGCTTCTCGTGAAGATTATCGCACTTGGAAAGCAGTATGCAGCAAAATCTGGGAAAAGGACTTTCTCTTGTAACTATATTTAAAAACCCCTGTTGAGTATTCTGCATGTACATGCTGTGGAAAAATCTTTCTCTGAGGCTCTTGTTTCTCTCGCTGTGTGGCGGACTGTTGTTGGAACTGCACACATTAAGTCAATGTGTTGGCTGGATAGTCCTTGATTGATGCCAGGGAATTAGACTAGATAAGATTTGGATAGAGATCCTGGAAGTTGCAGTCCAAAAACCAACCCACCCCCACCCTTCCCCAAGCTCTACGGCTTTCAGTCCCTTCTTATACCTATATTTTATGACTGTCCTGTCCTAGATGTAGGACTCCAGGCTAGCAACTGCAGTGAAATCAAGTTTCTACAGCACCATTCTATGACTCCAGAGGTCTTTTGTTTCTTCACTGATGATTGTTTTCAACTGAGTACATGATTGATCAATCTGGATTAATCTGGTGAAACTGCACAGGTTATCTTCTAAAAACTCTTTCATTTGTTGATTTTTTAAATTTTATTTTATCCACCATTAAGTCAGAATTGACTTGACAGCACAAAATTATCGTTTTATAATCACTTCCTAGCCACTGTTGTGTACAGCTATAATATTTCTTTTGAAACAAGTATTATTCTGGACATAAATTTGGAAAAATCTGACTCATCATCATCATAGGCATCCTTCAGTCTTGAGAGACTATGGTAACGTGCTCTTTATCGAGAAGTGTCCTCTCCAGAGCATGAAGCCTGGGTAAAGTAATATGGAAGATAGGCTGTTACCCAAGCAGCAAATCCGCCCTCTCCACATTGAAATGGTCCAATGGAAAGGCAAGAGCCAATACAACTGGTGACTGAGAATCAGAGTTCCCACAATAAATGTCAGTTTCCTTTGGATGTCAGTGAGATTTAGGTATGTCTGTGACTGCATGTCAAATACCCTACAACAATGAGGAAGATTACACTTACTTGGGATATTTCTTCGGGAACTTCACTGGGACTCACTTTCAATTAGACACAAAAAGGATCGGGCTACACATTCTACTCACTGTAGGGTCAGACCAGATGATATGGTTAGCATGCCATTAAAACCAGAGCCCCAAGAAGTCAAAGATTCTCTGTTTATTCCAATAGGATCTTGCCTCAATCTATATTTTTTAAAGTTTGCTTTTTGTTTCTGATTGGCCAGTGGTAGATAACATGGGTGTCGCTTGCATGTCTCACTTCCCAAGGAAATAATTTGAAAGATTTACACACCTGGAAGGAAAACACACCTGTAGCAGGAAACATGCATTTCCTTTAACGTGTCATCTGACCTAAAAAGGCACTAAGACACATAATTTGCTCTGAATTAACTCCACTGCATAAGATTCATTTTTCTCCCTGTTTCATGGCACCATTTTCACAGCCAAATTGCATAGAGAGAAAATTATCTAAAAACTGTTGTTCAGTATCTGGTCTACCACAAAAATGCAAATTATATGTAACATCATGTGTCATGATGCTGCACCAACAGGATATCAACATGCTGTTCTTTGAGTCTACAGTCCCTCTGAGCACACAGGCTTATATACAACGCAAAGTATTCTGCAGTGGATTGCCCTTGGAAAATTGAATATTGACCTACTACCAAAATCTTTTAGAAACTAAGAGTACAAAATTGAGTTTTTAATTCTTAAACTGTTTCTCGCTAACTCAGTCAGCTGCTTACCTCTCTAGCAGAGTTTAATTATTTACTGCTTCCTCAGCATGTCTGTTTCTGAAGCCTAGCAAAATGAAGACATTATACCTGGATGTAGTTTGATAGACAAGTCTAAACCTTTGCTTACATAGTGCCAAGTAACAGTGGGGAAACTTCATTAAAAGCTTTCCTTCCAGCTGATGAATGGTCTAACAGCACCAACAGGGTGGCAAATTGAAATCACACTCAATTTTTACAAAGAACTACAATGGCAATCTTTGAGCCCTCAAACTGAGGAAAAATTGTAAAATACACAGTCACCTATAAATTCGCTTTTCTTAAAAGATGTTCTTATCTTTAAACGTTGTAATTTGTTTTAAAATGGCATTCTGTCCTTATCTGGCTGCTACCATCTGACTATATCAACAGAGTGCAAAATATTTCTGTAAGTGGGTTTACTAAAGGCAGGTATTAGAAAACAACTTCTAAAATAGGCAAAAGTTCCTGGTTAATGCCGAAATAGTTTCCTGAACTGTTCTATTTTTACTTCTATCTCATGATCAGTGCCATCATGCACTCATTTCCAGCCGAAAAGTAGAAGGGACATTTTAAACCACTTGATGGACTTTAGCTACAAAGGAAATCTGGATGAAACTTTGAAAGCAAACTTCTAAAGTCTGAGAAGACTTCAGGTTTGTAAAATGTAAGCAAAAATTCAGCTACTTAGTGCTGTGCAAAAAAAAAAAAAATCCATTAAAAAATTACCAGAAGAAATTCTAAAAAGCTGTGAAAATGAGATAATGAAAATGGAAGCCATCTTCTTAAAAAATAAGAATAAAGAGAAACATAGGACAAAGTATTGCACAGCAGTAACTTCTCATTCTTTCTGGAGATGAAAAGAATAATGTTTTCCTTTCAGAATTGTTACAAAACCTGCAGGGACAGAACTGTATTACAACAGTAAAAGCAAAATATATCTACAAGAGAAATTTCCAAAATATAATTCTCTTTAAAAAACAACAACAAATATTCTTGGTGGAGGAAACAACCAATGCTACAAACACTGCTAAAAGCAAGAAACTCTGGAGAACATATCCTGGAAAAATTTAGAGAAATTATCCTCTCTATTTTTCTCCTTCAAAAGGCAATTTTTGCATAACTGTAGGGAAAAAACAAAAGCAGGTGCAAAAGGCAACCCCTTAGCATGAAGGAAGAGTGTCTCCAGGCACATTCTGAGCTAAGAAGTATTTTTACAGTGCCAGAATCAAACCAATCTCACAGTCCTTTAAAATGCTCCTGCTTGTCTTCAGACTTTTTCATTTCAATAGCCTGGTGGGAAGCCATTTTGTTATTTCTATTGACAACCCCCCCCCTCAAAAAACCCCTGGGGGTCAGATTCTCTTGTTGATCACAAATTGCACAGAGATTTGGCAGAACATGGCAAGACTATACAAAACATGGAGGATCTCCTCCCCTCCAGCTGGTCATCCTAGTATTAAAGTGTGTGTTTTGGGAATAATGCACATTTGCAGATAATGAAGTATTAGCATTAAAAATCTACAGACCATGTTTTCTTTACCTTGTTGACACATCTCAGTCTTTTCTCTCTCTTTGATGTATCATCCATCTATTCATTTCCCCAGTGTTTCTGCATTCCTGTGCACCATGGGGCCTACCTCATTAATTTTCATTGGGATACTTCCTTTATTATGTTTCCCATTCCCAAAAGGAGGGGAGGCACAAATAAACTAGCTTTAAGCAAGAAGTTGTCTTTTACACATAAAAGTCTTGCTTCCCATCTTGCTGGAGTTGCTCAAAGAAACCTTATTAAGTCCAGTAATTTTTCCCCAGGTTCCCACAAAATTCTCCATAGACATAATTCCGACTTTGTTCTGCAGGAAGAAATCCTATGAAAGAAGTGAATAGTCTTATTACTACTATTTTATTGCTAATTATTCTGATGATGTTCAGTCTGTGTCATCTCAATACCTACCCCCCAGGAGCAGGATGTCGTCTGAGTAAGGAGAAACAATTTAACCTGAAATAGCAGGGCAAGGAGCCTCTCTGCTCAAGACCCCAATCTACCACAACTTATGCCTTTAGGGCTACACTCAAGAGGCTAGTGATGATCCTTTCTTGCTCCTGAACAGAGCTGGTTCAAGATGTTCTTTTGCTTCAGGAACAGGACATGGACATCCTCTACTCCTAAAGGTAGGGTGTTTAGGCACTCAAGGCAGAAAATCTCACAATACTGCTGAGAAAAAAATACAGTCACAATACATAAAATACCTAACAATTCTTTAACAAGAGCAGAAGCTGCCTCCTGAGGCTGCCTCTTCACTTTGTTTAATGGTAAACGGAATCCTACACTAAAAGAAGGAAAAGCGTTATTTGTCATTGCTCGGATACTGTTATACTAGTGGAAGAGATGCTGTTATTCATGGCTAAAGTAAACAAGTTAAGGTGCCGTTCCAGAAAGTGGGAGAAAGGTGGAAACCCAGAATTAGAAAGACCAAGTTTCTAGTCATCACTTTTGCAGAAAATGGGCAAGTTTGTTAGCTGGACAGGAGAAATCCGCACCCTTCAAAGGACAAAACCACTACAACCATCCTCTGTCTCATAGCGGGCTTCTTCCTGAAGGTGTGCATGTTTTCACTTGAAAACAACAATTTTCAAATTTTTTAAAAAACTTTGTAATGTTTCCTCACTTTGATAAACAAAGTACTAGAAGAGCAAAAATAAATAAAAAAATAAAAGGACTGAAGTGGATGGAGAGGATGAGAAAGGGCAAAATGCGTACTATTAGAAGGCCGGCTCCATGGATAAGTAGACAGCCCAAGCATGTCTATTAAGAAGCATGTTCTATAGAGTTCAGTGGGACTTACAGTCCAAGCGGGCATAGAATTATGCCCGTAAGGACTTTCTCAGAAACACAAGGTTTAACAAAGGGTGAAAATCAGCAGCTGGCTGTGGCATTCGGGGTGTGGCAAGAAAGAGGGTAGCTAAAAGACATGATTCCTTCCTTGTGTTAATTACTACCTAGTTTTCCAAGCAACCCTGAAATACCATGAGACTTGTTCTTTTATTGTATATTTGCAGCTTTCTTTTTTTCAGGTACTAATATCTAATTTACTAGCAATAAAGATTTGTCCATTGCTTCGTCGTCATTTGGTCGTGTCCGACTCTTCGTGACCCCATGGACCAGAGCATGCCAGGCCCTCCTATCTTCCACTGCCTCCCGGAGTTGTGTCAAATTCACA
Organism: Pogona vitticeps; assembly: GCF_051106095.1. Taxonomy (NCBI): domain Eukaryota; kingdom Metazoa; phylum Chordata; class Lepidosauria; order Squamata; family Agamidae; genus Pogona; species Pogona vitticeps. The sequence continues at coordinate 62,742,827 of NC_135784.1, forward strand.
TTGGTTGATTCGCAGACACTGTCCAGCCATCTCATCCTTGGTCGTCCCCTTCTCCTCTTGCTGTCACACTTTCCCAACATCATGTCTTTTCCAAGGAGTCTTCTTTTCTCATGAGATAGCCAAAGTACTGGAGCCTCAGCTTCCATTGCTTACAATATTATATTTTAAATTTTAAAAGCTTCTTTTTTTCTGTTGTTCTTGTTGTTATATGCCATCAGGTCATCTCCAACTTATGAATAAGTGATCTCCAAAATGTCCTGCTCCCAGCAGCCCTGCTTAGCTCTCATAAACTCAAGCCTGGGGATTCTTTCAGGAACCAATCCATCTTGTGTTTGGTCGACCTGTTTCCCCCCGATGCCTTCAACCTTTCCCTGTATTGTCTTTTCCGGCAAATCTGGCCTTCTGATGATGAGCCCAAAGTAGGACAGCCGCAGTTCCGTCATTTTTGCCTCAGGGTTTGATTTGATCCAGGATCCATTTGTTCATCATTCTGTCAGTCTAGAGCAGGGATGGTGAACCTATGCCACAGCTGGCACACAGAGCCCTCTCTGTGGGCACACGAGCCATAAGTCGCCATACAGAAATAGTTACCCGCCCTCCAATCCTGGATTTTGGCACTCCCCTCTGCTGGTGCAGTGGTCCAGTGGAGAGGTGCAATACATTGAGGTAGGGGCAGGTGTTATTAAGTCCTTTGAGAAACTTTTTAACAGCTGGATGAGAAAAAAGTCTTGCAGAAAAGGAGTCATCTGGTTTATATTGCAATGGCTGCAATATAAACTCTGAGAGTTGGAAGAGATAAACCCAAGCTGAAGAGATGAAGAAGGTAAGTGAGTAAAGTTTTGATGGAGACAGGTATGGCAGGTAAGTTGTTTTCCCTTGCGTATTTAAGGAAGGATTTCCACTTATGTTCATATAGGAGTCTGGTGGATGGCTTTCAAGCTCGATCTAAGACTGACCAAAGGTTGGGAGTATCCTCCAAGCTGTCAAGTGAAGTGAGGATAGGTCCGGGTAGTAGACCATTCCTTCCTTCAGTGTCAGAAGATTGGGGAGCAGTGGGAGTTGGAATGTGTCCGTCGAAATCAATCAGAGGTAAGGGAACCATGGTTGTCTCAGCCACCAGGGGGCTATCAAGATCGCATCGGAATGGAAATGATGGATTCAAATTACTGTTCGTTGTACTAGTGGAATTGGGGGAAATAGATAAAGGAATCCCCTCAACCAGTTGATCATGAATGCATCTCCGATGGAATCAGCATCGGCCCCAGCTCGAGTGCAATTTTGTGTTCGATCTTGAGGCAAAGGCATCGATGTCTGGCATTCCCCAAGGGCGGCAGAGGAGGTGGAAGATGGAGGTTTTGAGGGGCCCCTTGTGTGACCTCAATGTGAGGCAACTCAGATAGTCTGCTAGATAGTTCTACTCCGTGGAGATGTACACTGCTATTGGAAAAACGTGATGCTGGCAGCACCATTCCCAGAGGTCGACTGCTAGGTAGAGGAGGGATGAAGCGTGTGCGCCACCCTGTTTGTTGACATAGAAAAGGGCGGTGCTGTTGTCTGTCACCAATTGGACAACTCGGCCTCGTATAAGTGGTTGGAAAGCTCTTATGATTGCCATGAGTTCCAAGTGATTTATATGCAATGTTGATTCCCATCTCATCCAAAGTCCGTGAACTTTGTATTGCAGGCAATGAACGCCCCATCCAGAGGGACTGGCGTCCATAGTTATTTGTACTGTCGGTTGAAGAGGTCGGAACAGGCAACCAACAAGGAGATTGGACGTTGTGGTCCACCAGGTGAGTTGATACGAGAGTTCTGGTGTTACTTGCAGTTTTTTCGATTGGTCGTCTGCCAGCGGGTCAAATTGGGTGAGGTACCACGCCTGAAGGGATCTGAGCTTGAGTCTTGCGTGTTTTTTTTTAAATATATATTATTTTTTTATTACACATATAAACCTACAAAACTAAACAAAAACACACAAAACAAACAAAAGCCATAAAAATAGAATAAAAGACAAAAACAAAACAAAACCCCCCATATAGGCAGGGTGGAGGCATTTCCATACAGTATTATCCATTATATAAATCTGACTGCATCAACCTTATTGCTCTTAAAGAATTGATTCAAATATAAACCATCCTAAGGTTACAATAATTCTAATAATTGATTTTTAATGATTATTTCTCTCACATCCTTGGATAACCAATTATATCTCAGAATATCAATGTTTTACCATCATGAACAAAGCCACAAGATACATTTATCTAACATTGGCTACTTAATCATATTATAATTTATATGTGCTTAATATCTCTATGTAAATGCATTATAATTGAATAATCTCCAGTACCATGTTAACTCTAGTTTACATCTATACATACATATATTTCATATCAGAATTTCACATGCCATCAATATTTCAGAAAATGGGGATATTATGTATGTCTCACCTTATATATTTGATCATGTTACAATTCATACATATTTTGTTTCTCTAAATATGTGCCTTAAAATCAAGAGTTTCCAATGTTATATTCATCATAAACATTTCAGATTGCAAAGTTGGAAATTCTTAGTTGCCATTTGACTCCAAACATAGTCAAAATTACTTGCAGTATATAAATCACATCAATGTTATGTATATTTGTGTGCCTCTCAGTCTATAATTTTTGTTGTTATGTTCATCAATAAAGATTTCCCCTCTTATTTATAGCATTATAAACCTAAAGTTTTTAAGATTGTTTCTCTCACATCCTTGGCTAACCAATTATATCTCAGGATATCAAATCTTTACCATCATGAACAAAACCACAAGATGTATTTATCCAATACTATGTTAACTCTAGTTTACATCTATGCATACATGTATTTTATGTCAGAATTTCACATGCCATCAATATTTCAGAAAATGGGGATGTTATATATCTCACCTTATATATTTGATCATGTTACAATTCATACATATTTTGTTTCTCTAAATACATGCCTTAAAATCAACAATTTCTAATGTTATATTCATCATAAACATTTCAGATTGCAAAGTTGGAAATTCTTAGTTGCCATTTGACTCCAAACATAGTCAAAATTGCTTGCAGTATATAAATCACATCAATTTTATGTACATCTGTGTGCCTCTCAGTCTATAATTTTGTTGTTATATTCATCAATTAACATTTCCTCTTTTATTTATAGCATTATAAACTTAAAGTTAAATTGCCTCCTTTTTACTGGTTTTAAAATGCCATCTGTGGAACCCTATTAGACTATTTTCTCTCTGGTTTGGTGGATTTTTTCCATCCATCATGTACTGCCTTTGAAGCCAAGCAATGTCTGGTTTGTAATCAGTATTTCGTTTCCCTTTCAGCCTCGCCTTTCCACTTCCCTGTTTTACATATTCACCCATCGGATTAGAACACATCTTTTTTTCACCCACCTGGTCCTCTCTCTCACAATACAAATCATTTTCCTGACCTCCTTTTTGAGGGTTTCACCCTCCATTCTAAGAACAAATAAAGTCACTCTCTCTTGTGCTGCTTCCATTTCGGTACGTTGGTCTGCTTCTCTTTCAGTGCGCTGGTCTGACGAAAACTCCCAATGCTCTGCTGTTTCCTTCATGTCCGAAAGTAATGTCTGAAGTTCAAAGAACTGGATTGAAAGATAGTTCAGAATGTTCATTTGCATGTTCTGAAAAGCATTTATTAAATCTTCTGTTGAATCCATCTTCGTTGAGAAGTGGATGGGCAAAGATCCTTTCTAATTTCAAGATATACACCTCACTTGAAGAAACATTTCCTATCGTGAAGAGAATAGCCACCAAAACAGCTTGCTTACTTCTTCCAGCCGAGAACCATAAAGTACTTAAGTAATAAAAGTCAGATCCTCAGCAGAGCTGATGATTTATTATGCTAGCCCAGACTTCAACTTTCACCAGATAGCTTCAATTGTAGATTCAATAATACTAAAACTTCCATTAGGTTAGAATCCACCTCCTTAAACCTTTTTTTTCTATTATAAACGTTTATTTAAAAAGCTGTGAGTTATTCCAACCAACCGAGGACAGGGGATAAGAGGAAAAAATCTGTGTCTCTGTCTTTATCAGTTTTTAGTTTCTGTTTCTGTTCAGGCGTGACGCAGTAACAAATCACTGATGTGTCTGGGTTTAAAGCTTGTTTGCCGCTTCCAAGATTACACTATCTTCTTTGAAATCAGCCACTTAAGTTTATTTTGTAGTTACAAAAGCGATGTTGAGCTCAATTAGTCCCTGTTCATGCAGTCATTCGTAAATTTTATTTATTTATTTATTTTATTTATTTATATCCCGCCTATCTAGTCGATTGAGACCACTCTAGGCGGCTAACAACATAAGACAATAAATATATATAAACAATATATGCTTCCCTCCTGCCCGCGGAGCTTCACAGCTAAGACGACATTAGAAAATACCGTCAGCAGAATCCTCTGTCTGGGGAAAGGATGACCTGAAGGGTGGTTGCCTTCCACCCCCCAGGAAATCTCCGCTCTCCTACGGCTCAGGATGGGCCCCTCCTGAGTTCTTGGGGAGAGCCTGGATTCACGGCATGCAGCAGAAATTCTGGAGAGCCCAGATTCTTGCTGCTTTGCTGTTTGTAACTCCGCCCCATGGGGGTGGAGCTACAAACAGCCTGTTGAATGACAAGTTGTTGAGGACATGAGTCCCAGAAGATGTTGGGCGTGGTGAGCTGGGATGAAGGACTGAGGTTGAAACGAGGTTATGGCACTTTTCAGTTTTTAATTCTTTCTCGTGGTATGAATGCCCTGCCTTGTATTGAGTCGAGTCAGGCACCGATGAAAGTAGTCATTTAGGACAGTTCCAGATGTGATTTTGAATGACTTACTTGGAGACTGAGGTTTCGAAGAGTGTGTAGGGTCATGTGGGTGGCCATTATGGCATCGAGAAGGGACTTCGCCATGATGAGCTAGTCGTCAGTGTAAGGGTAGATGTGGATACCCTGTAGGCGGAGGAAAGCCGTGATCGGCGCCATGCATTTTGTAAAAGTTCTTGGGGTTGCTGACAGTCCAAATGGGAGGGAGCAGAATTGGTAAGCCAAGTTGTTGAAATGTAAATGGAGGAACTTGTGGTGGGATGGATGGATATGTAAAAATAGGCATCCTTGAGGTCGATCAGGACGAACCAGTCTCCCTGTGAAAGAAGGGGGAATAACGGTGTCAAGCATGAGCATTCAAAACTTTCAAGGCCAGATATAACTATTAAGATCCCTGAGATTGAGGATTGGATGGAGGCCTCTGTCTTTTTTCGGGACCGTGAAATATTTGGAATAGAAACCATAAGGTGAGTCAGTGATTGGAACCAAAACAATGGCTTGCTTGTCAAGTAAAGTAGAGATTTCTTCTTGAAGGGTGTCAAAGTATGGAGTAAACTTAAGGTTGCCCAGAGGTGGAACAGAATCAAACTCAATGTGGTAACCTGATGAAATAATGTTAAGAACCCACTTGTCGTTTGTAATATATTCCCAAAATGGGAGAAAAGGTCGCAATCTTGGGCAGGTTGAACCATAAGAAACTAAAGGGATATGGATAGGGGTATCAATAACGTCAATAGCCCTTCCCCTTCGCCTTTGGTAAAGATTGGCGGTGTTGATTTCGAACACGGGCGGTCGATGGTCCTGGTGTCAAGATAGGTCTGTCGGATTGTTGATGTCGAAAAGGTCGGTATGGTTGGTATCGCTGGAATGGTTGGAAAGGTTGTTGGTAATATTGGGAATGTCTGTATTGTGGTTTATAGGAACAAAAGGATGATTGTTTCATATATGTTTTAGTTGTCTTTCAAATTTTATGAAGGTTCTCCATGTTGTCATCTGTTTTTTGGTTGAAAAGTCCCATGCCATCAAAAGGAAGCTCTTCTATTCTGTTTGGCATCATCATTTAGAGATGTAGACCTGAACCAGGCATGTCGACAAATGGCTATAGAAGATACTAGAGATTTAGATGAAGCTTCAGCCGCATGTCTGGCAGTGATCTTTTGTTACTTTGCTAGGGAGGTCGCTTCCGCATGGGCATTCACGAGGTCAGTTTTGATGGATTTCTGGGGCAAAGATGGGCAGGATTTTCGCCCACAGATGTCGTTGGTAGGTGCCCATCACTGCCTGGTAATTAGCGGTTCTGAGTAGGAATTATTGCAAAGAATAGATTTCTCTAGCCATGACATCGAGTTTTCTCCCTTCCTTGTTAGTTGGTGAGATTGATGATTTACCTCTTGATTTGGGCAAATTGGACTCAACTATGATGAAATTTGGGGCAGGATGTTTGGCCAGAAATTCCATGTCAGGACCATGGGTTCTGTACATGTTGTCGGTACGTCTCGAAATTCGCAAATTTGAGGGTGGGGTGTCCCAGGCATCTCGAATTATTTGTATCAGGGCAGGTATAAAGTCAAGACTTAGAGGTTGTGATTTCTCATTGTGGATGTCATCGAAGATAACATCCGCTTCAGGGGAGGGAGGTTCTTCGACCTGGAGCTTAAGCGCAGAAGGCATGTGAGAGATTAAGTGGGAATAAGTAGTAAAGTCCTTGGATGGAGAGGACGGGCATGTGGCAATAGGATCAGATTCAGGAGTGGGTATATTGGCAGGAGATTCCGGTGATGATTTGGTGTCAGTGTCTTGATCTGAGGCCGATGGAGTAGGTGAGGAGTCACCATCCAATCGAGAAGTCATCTGAGATGCATGTATTGTAGGTGGAACGGGTTGGGATACCGTAGTCGGCGTGACATGACGTTCCTTTAAGGAATGTTTAGCGTGCTTCAGTGAGTGGATGTCCGCAGAGTGAGAATGATGTTTCTCCAATGTTGAGAGTGATGTCGATGTTGAAGGAGGTATCGGAGGTTTCGATGTCATCGTTGGAGGAATCCATTCATGGTGTGGTGGGGATTCATGACGGGACTGTTTTGCTGGGGTTGTTTGGGAGAACCCATGATATGCTTCCATTTGAAACTGGTTGACAAAGGGGAAATTTTTTTCCATGCCAGGTTGTTGGAAGGCAAGCTGCTGGTAAGCTGGGAATAATGGAAATTGATAACATTGGCTGAACTGAGACATTGGAGTAGGTGGCTCAATATGTTTCCTCTTCTCCTTTCATTTCTTTGGAGACTGAGGAGGAGTTTCAGGCTCAGGTGTCATAAGCCCGCCCTGATGTTGGGCTTGAATGGGCAGTGGCCGGACTGGATGGAAACTCAGTCCCAATGTGGCTAGTGGAGGGAGAGAAGCTACCAGCCATGACTGGAGCTTGTGCTGAAGGAATATGTACCTCATCCCATTCCACTACAGATTCTGGTACCTCCAGAGAAGATTCTTCCAGTATCAGGGAGGGTGGGTGCTCTCCAGCCGGATGAAGGCAAACAGATTTAACCTTTTTAGGTTTTTTTGGTGACAGGTTTTTCTTTCTTTTTCTTACGTTCATGCTCCTGAGGGGCTTTAGACTTGGAAGCCCTAGATGTATCGGAGCCTTCTTTAGAGCAAGGCGAAGGAGTAGAATGCCCCAGGGTGGTGGAGGATGAAATTTGCCACGGTGGAGCTGCTTCCGAATGCGGAGCCTCGATGGGAGCTGTGAAGGAGTATTAGAGGAGAGTGGGCTAGAAGAGAGGGCTACAGACACACCTGGAGGGGAACCACGTATGGCAGAGAGTAAAGAGAGAGAAAGCGCGGGAGTGAGGGTGCGAGCGCGGGAAGGCAGGAGGTTTGAATTGAGTTTGGTGGAGGAGGGAGCGAATGTGATAGGCAGAGAACAGGAGCTGTCAGTTTCGGAGGAAGAGATAAAGGAGAGTGGCGAGCGACGTTACGAGGTAGAGCTAGAGTTGTGGAAGAGAAAAAAGGAGCTGGAGAACTTGAGGGCATATGAAAGGGTTAAGACGCAAGAGCTGTTGAAAGATTTTCCCCACATGCGTGTGGGAGGATTGCTACCTGACCCAGTTCCTCAGGAAAAGGAGGAACTCTGTATACAGCCGCTGGAGTGGTCTGTGGTGGTGTTTCCGAAGAACCAAGGACGTGGACGAAAGGTGATCTGTCCAGATGCGAGACACAACACCCCATCTCTTGAGGGCGACTGGGCAAGGCACCCATGTTGTGGGACCATTTATGCGGTGAAGAGTGCCTCTCTGAGGAGCCCCAACGACGCCGAGAGGTTTGGTCCTGCACCCCTCTAGTTTCCGGGGGCGAGAGAACCACTTCAGAGATGGACAGTTTCAGCTTGTTGCCAGAACTTAGTTTATTAGAACCTTTTGTTGAGAATGTTGAACTGTTGGATGTTAATAAAACAGAAGTTGTTGGAGTTAAGAAGACGACTCCGCTTCTTATTCCTGATTTGGATGAGGGACCCTCACCCCCTGCCCGTGAACCCATTCACAGGAGCGATGCAGCAGGATTCAAGGCTGCCTCCCAAAGGTGAGATCTTAGTCTTCGGAGCCTGTGTTTTAGCGCGGGTTTGGTAAAACTCTTACAAGCCACGCAAGATTGGGTCTGATGTTCCTCACCCAAACAGTATAAGCACTTGTTGTGGCCGTTGGTAAATGGTATTTTACTGTTGCAGCCGAGACAGCGCTTGAAAAGAGCTGAAGAGGCCATAAAGGGCGGGAAGGGAAAGGACGGTTGTAAAGTCCCAGGGAGGAGAAGGAGGGGGGAATTCCTGACGAATGTAAGGGCGAACAAAGAAGAAAAAACTCACAGGAGATCAGAAGAGGAAAGGTCCGTTGAGAAGGTAATTGAAAAAGCAAAACATTATTAGCGGTACAAAGCCAAAATATCGCTCTCTCTCTTCTGCAGAACCTTTTAGCACGGCAGAAAAAAGGAACTGAGGGGAACGATAGGTGGCAGGAGCATGTGCTTCATGGGAGATCACACCATAAAATTGTTACTTTTAGCTCTAGAACCTTCCGAGATAGTCAGCGCAGGCACAGACAACACCCATATGTGTGCATTCACAGAGGCCACGATGAACCAGTTAATCCATCCTCTACCACTAGGGGGGAGAATTTTTCTTCTTTTAACCTAAGATGAATTTAGGTTTAAAAAAAGGGCAGGAAAGGAGGGAGGGAAATGAACACCTTTAAAACCAAGCAGCTTTAAACCAAACCAAGCACCTTTTAAACCAATTTTTACATTTTAAAATTACAGTACCAGGCAGTCTAAAGTCCATTTCCTGCTTTTCCCGCTTTTTTCGTTCGTAAGCTCTGTTTGCAAGTCAAAGCAAAATTATGTGAACAAAGCTATTTGTAACTCAAAATATTTGTAGGTTAAGGCGTTCGTAAGTGAAGGCACCATGGTATCAATTTTCACTCCTTCATTTCTATCTCATCTGGCTTTTCCTATGGTCTGCATACAGATTGAACAGGTAAATGCACTGTTTTCTGACATCTTTGTCAAAAGGAAACCATTCTGCCCCTCCTTATTCTGTCTTAACAGTAGCTTCTTGTCCAGAGTACAAGTTACACATATTAGGACATTTAAGTGCTAAGGCACACTCATTTATTTCAGAACAATCGGTAGTTTCTCATGATCCACTCAATGAAAAGCTTTGCTGTGGTCTAGAGAGCAAAGACTGATGCTCTGAAATTTTGGGGGGATGTTTTCAGTATAAGCTCAAGTCCCTCTCCCTTTTCAAAATGCATCTTGAATATCAGGTGTTTCTCACTCCATACAAGAAAAAAGCCTTTGTTGCAAATTCTTTAGCATTTCTTGCATGAGAAATTAGAGCAATGTTCCTATAATTATTGTAATTACTATAATTACTTGGCATCTCCTTTATTTGGGATTGGAATAGATATTGAACATTGCCAGTCTGTGGACGATTATTATGTTTTCCATAATTTTTCGCATATTCTTATGAAGATTTTGGTAGATCTAGCCTTTGTGGCTTGAAATAGTTCTAGTGGTATTCCATCTACCTTTGGTGATTTAGTTCTTCCCAATGCTTCCAGACGAGCTTTCACTTCATTTAATAGAACTGCATGGTCATCATAGGATTCCTCTTCAAAGGTATCTTTTTATCTCTTCTGTATAGGTCTTCAGTATGCTGTTTCCACATTCTCTTCTACTGGTCAGGTAGTGTGCTTCCCTGTTGGTCATCCAGCATTCCTAATCTAGCCTTAAATTTCCCTTTGATTTCTCAGATATTCTGGAAGAAATCTAGTTTTTCCCTTTTTGTTGTTCTCTATTTCTTTGCACTGGTTATTATTATAGTTCTCTTTGACTCCACGTGACAGTTGTGGAAAAGCTACATTCAGGATTCTGACTCCATTTCCATTACCTTTTACTCTTGCTTCTCACTTGTCCTTTACAATTTTAATCATTTTTTACCATCAACCATCTAAATTTTTCATTTCTTTTTACTACTGGAAGTATCTTTTTATATTCTTCCCTAATAGTACCTCTGCTTTCACCCCAGAGTTAATCTGGTTCCATGACAATTGAGTTTAGTAATGCAAATTAGAGATGGGGGTATTTGTATATGAATATCCCTGCACAGGTGAAAATAACAAGGGTCCAGCCCCATGGAATCGGACTGTCCACTCACGATTTCTGCACTGCCGCTGGCTCCGCATAGGCTTCCTGTTGTGTCATTGTCCACAATCGATTACCCACTCCTGGCAGGAGGCGGGATGACAAGCCTATCTGCCAGGTCGCAGAATGGCTAATCCATTACGGAGAACGGCACGATAGGAAGCCTCTGCAGAGCCAGTGGTAGCGGCAAAATTGTGAGTAGAAATCATTATTTCCACCTGTGCAGGGATATTCTTATTCGTATATGAATATCCCCATCTCTAATGCAAATCTATTCTTAATGTGGACTTTAAATTCATCAAGAATGCTGTTTATATTATATTTTGGCATTAAAATTCTTTTAGTGCTCTTCTTCAGCTTTATTCTAATGTGGGATATTAACAGCTCATAATCAGTACCACAGTCTGCTCCTGGTCTTGGTTCAACAGAGAGAATGCAACTTCTCCACCTCCTGCTTCCATCCGCACAGTCTATTTGATTTCTATATTGCAAGCTGTGGATGTCAACATGTACACTTGAAGCATGTACAGTGGTGCCTCACACAACGATGTTAATTGGTTCCAAAAAAATCAACGTTGTGTGAAACATCGTTCTGTGAAACACCATTTCTCATAGGAATGCACTGAAAACCGGTTAATCCGTTCCAATTGGAACGGATTGCCATCGTTCAGTGAAAATCCCCATAGGAAACATCGTTGAGTGAAACAATGTTTCCTATATTGGAATGTATTGAAGCCAACTCAATACATTTCAATGCCTTTGCGAAGTCCTTTTTCGCTCCTGTAAAAGTGTCTTACAATGTTTGGAAGCTGTTTTAAATGATTGCAATGGTTAGTCCACCTCCTGAAACCTACGCAAACTGATTTTGGTGTTGTTCTGACACTTCGTTAATTTATGATGATTTTTTGAATTTTCTCCATTGGAAACCATTGGATGGTCTGTCTAATGGTTTCCAATGGAAAAAACAAAAAATCATCATAAATTAACGAAGTGTCAGAACAACACCAAAATCAGTTTGCGTAGGTTTCAGGAGGTGGACTAACCATTGCAATCATTTAAAATAGCTTCCAAACATTGTAAGACACTTTTACAGGAGCGAAAAGGGAGATCGGGAAAGGGCTCTTTGATCTCCGTTTGCCTTTTAAAGTTCTTCCCGACCTCCCTTTTCGCTCCTGTAAAAGTGTCTTACAATGTTTGCAATCATTTAAAACAGCGTCCAAACATTGTAAGACACTTTTACAGGAGCGAAAAGGGAGATCATTGTGTGAAAATCCCCCATAGGAAACATCGCTGTGTGAGGCAGCAAATTTAACAGAAAAAGGCATCGTTGTGTGAATTCATCGCTGTGTGAGGCACTCGTTGTGCGAGGCACCACTGTATTTGGGATAAATGGATTGTTGGCTTTGCAGGACTCTATGAAGTTCTCCTACTTATTTTCTTTTCCCTAGGACAAATTTTCCAACAACATTTGTTTCTGCTTTGTTCCCTACTTTTTCATTCCAGTCACCTGTGATTATAATCATGTTTTGGGGTGTGATAAATTTCCTCCTGGATGCCTGCATAAAAGCTTTTAATTTCATCTTCTTCTTCATATGTAGTTGGAGCATAGAACCGGTTATGTTGCTAGGTAACTGACTGAGTGCTTTCTGGCCTGGGAATCTCATTTTCCAGCATTATGTTTTGTTTCTTTTTTGACAGTCTCATCACAAGAGTTTTCAAGGTAGAGAAAGTTCAGCAGGGGTTCACCATTGTCTTCTTCTGTGTAGTACTAACAAAAGTTAACTTGAGTGTTACAACTGTTGCATCCTCCACCAGTGTCACCTTCAGCTCCCACTCCTCCCAGTAGCTCCCACCCCATCACTATTGTAACTATCCATTATCTCCTGTTAATCTGGTTGTTACCCTTGAAGAAGGTGGACGGATCCTAATCTGGTGCCTTGAGTGACCCTGCTAGAAATCCAAGCTTGTAACAGGAGTCTGGCCTCCTGATGGGATTGATCTCAGTGTCACTGACATGTTCAAACCCCCTTTTCTGTTGCAAAAACCAAATTAATAAGTATAAATTGTCTCAAACCATATTATACATAAAATAAAGATGGTTACTTTTTAAAAAGGCTTAGCTACATTTCCCACACAAATCAAGTCCAAGTTGCGCAGATCATGAAGGTAGAAAGCTGAAGCTATACTGCTCTACAGTGGTGCCTCGCTTAACGATTGCCACGTTAAATGACGAAACTGCTATACGATGTCTGTTTCGCAATCGCAACAATGTTTTAATAGGCAAAATTCGCTTCCTGACGATTGGTTCCCTTCTTTGAGAACAGATTTTTCGCTAGACGATGTTTTTAAAACAGCTGATCGGCAGCTTCAAAATGGCCACTCGGCTCCCCGCTGTGTTTTTGGATGGATTCCTCGCTTTACAGGCACCGAAAATGGCCGCTCCTATGGAGGATCTTTGCTGGCCAGTGAGTTTTCAGCCCATTGGAACGCATTGAATGGGTTTTTAATGTGTTTCAATGGGATTTTTTATTTTGCTTAACAAGGATTTCGCTCTACAGCAATTTCGCTGGAACGGATTATCCTCGTTAAGCAAGGCACCACTGTACTCAGATAAGTGAGCAGGATAAACCTTTTTTTTTTCACATGGAAAAAGAAGAAGACACCACACCCATATCTCATCACATACTAGGAAAAATGCCTAGCCTAAATGAATATATTTGAAATTTCGAGTCTACTTTATAACATTGAAGACCATGTTCTAGTCATGTAGTCATTTTGTTTCCCCACAGGAAAACGGTATTTCTCATGGTATCATTGGTTCTGTGTTTCTATAATGCATGCTCTGGGAGATAGGGACAGGTCTTGTTCTTAATAGATACACATAATCCAGCAGAACACTTGAAACTGCTCATAGGCAGGTTGGCATACCAGATGAAGCACAATTCTGAATCCAAACAGATTTATTCACCAGAATGGGACTGCTCTGTTTTTGTTATTTAATCTTTTATCTTCCCCCCTCCCTCCTTCCCTCTCCTTCCCTTCCCTTCCCCCTTCCCTTCCCCCTTCCCTTCCTTCTCAAAAATCCAGTTTACCACCTGCTGCTGGGAATATGAAAATATGAGGGTGGGAAAAAGCCAAGCTACTCAACCACCCAAGCAAAAATAACTGGCACCTTTTTTTATTTCCAAGATCAGAATCTGTCTGCATTTGGTCATATTCCTAACTGTTTTATGCAGCATTTCCTTCACTTCGCCTTCTCACTGTCTAAGCTCAAAATGTACACTGGTACTACCATACAAATTTCTTATCACAACCAGAGAAATTTTTCCCCAAGACATAACCTGTCTCTATTCACCTCTCTTTCTTTCCATGCAACAGGAGCTTTGCATTTCCTCCCAACTATCACTTCCTTAGTTGCCAAATGGAACATCAGCTTTCTTAAACCACTTCTATCTGCTGAGTCAAAATGTAAGCAAGACACAGATCTGAGACTGTTCACCATCATCTAATAATAATGTCCATTAAGTCAAATCTGACCTATGGTCACCCTTTGTAGGGTTTTCTGGGTATATAGTACTCAGACGTGGTTTGCCAGCTCCTTCTGACAGTACTCTAGGATAGTGCAGCTTCTTTCATGACATAGGGCACCATCAGTCACAGTACAGTGGAACCTCTACTTAAGAACTTAATCCGTTTTGGAATGGTGTTCTTAAGTTGAAACGTTCTTAAGTTGAAGCAAAATTTCCCATAGGAATGGACTGAAAACCAATTAATCCGTTCCGGCTGTTTTTTTTGTTATGTAGAGGTGCGTTCGTACATTGAAGCATTAGTTCCCATAGGAACTAATGCAAAGCTGGTTAATACGTACTCTACCACTAGGGGGAGAATTTTTTTTAACCTAAGATGACCTAAGGTTAAAAAAAGAGCAGGAAAGGTTTTTTTTTCCTGTTCTTATCTTAGATTTCTGTTCTCAAGTAGAAGCAAAATTTAGCAAATGGAGCTGTTCTTAAGTTGGATTGTTCTTAAGTAGGGACGTTCTTAACTAGAGACCCCACTGTACCATTCTGCAGGCGATCTTGGTTGGCTCCATGTGAAGGGAAAGACCAGAAATTCCGGGTCTTTCTGGTAGAGCTGTCTCTCATTAAGACCTCCAAACAAACCCAAACTAGTCCACCACCTACCCCAAGCCTTAAGAGAGACCAAGGCTCAGACACGCGTGATTTAGAGGAGGAGAATCTACAGGGAAAAGGGGTGTTGCAGGCGGTGGACACCAGAGATCTGGAAGAAGGATTGAAAGGGTTAAAAGTAACTAGCCCTTCTAAGGAAGAATTGGCGGGAAAAGGAGAGGTTCATGTGGTGGTGGAAGAAGGGGGGCTAGGAGAGATAAAAACAGTTTGAGACAACATCCCAGGGGGTTGGGAGTGGATCTTGATGCAGGACCCTTGGACGGGAAGATGGGAGCAAGTTAGGGTGCCTAAAACTGAAGCAGAGAACCGCAGGAAGAGAGGCTTACCCCAAAGACCATCTTATTGGGGTGAGCCGGAGACCCGTGAATGGAGAAAGAAGATCAGGGAAGAGAAAGAGGCCATTGCTAGAGAGAAAGAGGCTCGCCGGGCATGGCATCTAGAAGAACTGAGGAAGATGGGATGCTTCCTGGACCTTGGGGTAACTCGGCCAGAGAGGGAGACCCGTCCTGGGGATGGATGGGAGATGAAGAGACCCTCCCGCTTTTGAGTCCAACCAACCCTGAGTTGGGGACTGGGGGTCAGGGACGAATTTGTTGCGCTCCATGGGATCATAAGACAGTTGATGTAATGGAAGAAGGCCTCTGGTTGCCCTTGCGAGAGCCATTGCTGGAACAAGAGACTTGTGTAAAAAAGCATGTTATGGTTGATACCCCATTGGGTGAATTAATAAAAGACAACAAGTTGTTTGACAAGCAGTCTGGCGGTGTTTTATTAGAGAGAAGGGAAGCCCAAAACAACGAACCTTCACACTCCACTCCTAGTAGGCATAGTAGAGATCTGACTGCAGCCAGGCGTTACAGGCCACACAGCTATACAGCTCTCACCCATGTAGTACCTCTTTATATTCAGAATACAGTGGTGCCTCGCTTTACGATTACCCTGCATTACGACGAAACCACATTACGACAATCTTTTTGCGATCGCAAAACGATGGTCTAAATGGGTTTTTTTCACTTTGTGAGGATCAGCTCCCTGCTTCAGGAACCGATTCTTCACAAAACGACAATTTTAAAACAGCTGATTGGTGGTTTCAAAATGGCCAGCGGGTAAACAAAATGGCTCCGCGCTGTTTTCTGGGATGGATTCCTCGCTGCACAGGCAGCAAAATGGCCGGCCTATGGTGGATCTTCGCTGGACGGTGAATTTCCAGCCCATTGGAATGCATTAAACGGGTTTTAATGCGTTTCAATGGGCTTTTTATTTTCGCATCGCGACGTGTTCGTTCTACAGCGATTTTGCTGGAATGAATTAATGTTGTAATGTGAG
The DNA here is from genome assembly GCF_051106095.1 of Pogona vitticeps. Lineage (NCBI taxonomy): Eukaryota > Metazoa > Chordata > Lepidosauria > Squamata > Agamidae > Pogona > Pogona vitticeps. Next base: position 62,758,887 of record NC_135784.1, read on the forward strand.
GCACCACTGTTCTATAATGTGACATTAATAAAAGCATATTTTAAAAACGTTTCCTGTCCTGATGCATCAAGAAAAAGCTGCAAAGTCTGTATTAAGATGCATATGTCGGAGTCCAGCTCCAAGTAATGCCGAAAAGAATATAAAACTAATACAATAAGGGGAAGAGGCACAAATAAACTGAAACTGAAACTAGTGAGTAGTGTTTCTTACAATCTGCCCATCTTTGGATTCTGAGTTTTGCAGCCACATTCTCTCACTGTGTAGGTAGACTTTTAATCATACTGCACAATAATAACTTTGCTACTAGAGATTTGCTATTTTGCTACAAGAGCCTTGAATACTGTTCTAAATAAAAAAGTAATAGAACCATAGAACTGCAGAGCTGGAAGGAATCCCAAGGGTCATCAAGTCTCAAGCCCCCGCTGAAGCTGGAAATCTATCCCTAAAGCATTCCTGACAGATGACTATGTCACCTGTTTAAAAACTTTCCATGAAGGAGAGTTCTTCACCTATTGAAGGAGTTGTTCCTACATCAAACAGCTCTTAAGGTTGATTGCCCTTCACCTTACTTACATATTTCGATGTTTAGACTCTGAGTTATAAAATGCTCCATACAGACATAGCTCCATAATAGGTAAAAGTAAAGGTTCCCCTTGACATTTTTAGTCCAGTCGTGTCCGACTCTAGGGCGCAGTGCTCATCCCCGTCTCCAAGCTGTAGAACCACCGTTGTTCTTTATATTTTGAATATATGAAAAGAGATTGAGTGTTGAGACGAAGTGCACATCTGCTTTTCGAAAATGATCTGTATAACTAGGTTGGCTGGAGTAAATCTGGATTTGGAGCCAGATATATCCAGGGACTCAAATCCCCATAGTTTCCCCCAGGAGAAGGGCCAACCAAGATCACCCAGAGTGAGTACAGATGATGACGTTATGTGCCCTGTTCCTGTGCGGTCTTGGGCAAGTGGCAGAATCTCACAGTGCCACTAGAAGGAGGAACCGATAAACCACTTTATGCACAAGGGTTGTCATGAATCAGGCTAGATGGCACATAATTATTATTACTAAATGTGGTGACTGCCCACGTCACTCATGCCATTCATATTTATGAGCTGATCTGCACGAACCCATGAGAGGGCTGGAGAGGCAGAGTCAGCAGCTACATGAGGCTTGGCGGGAGAAGGAGGAGTCAGATAAGGCTGATTAGTCAGAGAGAGGGGGAACAGATACGGAGAGAGATAAAGCTGGTTAGGAAAATAGGTAGAGAAGGTGGCAATGATATAGCAAGAGAAAAGAAGTATGTACTGAGAGAACTGTTGAAGATTTGCTTATGTATAATGTTTATCTGAGAAACTTGTTATTATTCAATCTGCTTCACTACAATAAATAAATTCTGTTTCTGTTCACAAGACAAGTGTTCTGACAGACGTCATTTATATTGTGGATTGAGGTAATCCACTGGTGGCAGCGAGAAGAAAACGCGCCGTGAGACTTTGTGAGAGAAAGACAAGCAGGGGCCACAAGGGCAAACGCCACACTATGCACCTGATAGTCAAAACTGTATGTCCTCAAAGGTAACATCCCTGAAAGGCATAATATGACAACGTGTGAACTGGTACAGTTTTCATTTTGTAGCTTTCTCAGTTCATTTTCACATGAGAAAGTGTTTGTAGGAAGACAGCTGCTACACAGAATTCAAAAGCTATAAAAATATCACAGAAAAATGCCTGAAAGCTAGCAAATTTTCCTGTCCCTCACCAACACTGGCATCTCAGTTCAACCATATACATTAGTGCAGTGGTTCCCAACCTTGGGTAATCCAGGTGTTATTGGATTGCAGATCCCAGAAACCTCAGGCAGCACAGCTGGTGGTGAAGGCTCCCGGGTGTTTTAATCTAAGAACATCTGGGACCACTGCTCTAGAAAGAAAAGGTAAATACTATCCCCTTGTTAGGGTTAACAAAAATACAAAGCAGCAATGGTGCTGAGCACATGGCCCTCCATTGTTTGTGGACTACAAATCCCATCTGCTCAAGCAGCACAGCCTGGTAAGGGACTGTGGGAGACAATAGTTCAGCAACATCTGGAAGGTCACATGCTCCCATCTCTGATACAGACTACTCCTTGCCCATGTTCAGAACCTCATCAGTTTAACAGGACCGCAAAGCCACCCTCAGGCTAATTCGCTGTTGCTGTAAATCATTCCAAATTAGGCAAATGAGCCACAGCTTCTAAAGATGAAACAGGGAAATCAATGATGCTTTTGGATAACAGAGAGGATTGTGTTTTCTCTGCTTAGCCAAGAATTTCAAGATCCTGTTTCAAGAAACTTAGCAGCAGCAGCCGAGAAATTATTATTCAATAACCTACGGTCTTCCTCTCACACACCCACAATACAACAAGTGCTAAAAATAAACGGCTTCACACACTCAAGAGGCACTTGTAAGTGAGCAGCACTGATCCTGTTTACTTTGTTGTCACAAAACTAGGGCAATCTTGCTCTCAATTAACTGCTGGGGGGGGGGAGAGATGCAAAGCTCTAAAAGGCAAACTAGCAGGAGAAATGAAGTGCCAAGTTCTAACTTTCACTGCTTTATCATCCTTTCATTTCTTGATCAAAGACTCATGTGAACACCACTAATTTGCTAAGAAAATTAAACATGAAAGGAGAACGCAGTTCTGCAACTCACTGAAGAACACTGTGGGCAGTTAATGATTAATTAGCATTATAATACGTGACAGGCTGGTTTCACAGAAGAAGCTTGTTTTGATACTGAATTGGCTCAGTAGAGGAATTCTTTAGCATGATGCCAGGGATCTAGTTATAGGCAGTGCCAGGAACTTTCCCCAGAGGTCTGTCAGAGCTCCTACCATAGATCATGCAGTCAGTGCCAGACCAAGGTAGATGTTTCGAGGAGAGCTGCAAATCTTATTAGGTTTGTTCACTGACCCTGGCAGAACTGAGGATAAAAGCTCCTATAGCTTCTGTGCATAGGTTATACAAACCTCAATGCAGGTTGCAAAAACCAACACAGTTGACATGATACAGGAGCATTATTTCAGAGTGCTAGTTGTATTTGTATTTTATTTCAGAATGTGGCTGTTGCATCTGAAAGAGAACTATTTCTCTTTTTGTTTGAACACTGTCTGTTTTAATTCTTGTTTTATATTGCTCGGACTGTAAGTCGCCCAGAGTAGATTCGTCTGAATCTAGATGGGAGGGGTAAAAGCCAAATAAATAAATAATAAATACATGCAAGCATTGCAGGTTTTGCATCTAGGTGAACGTTTGGAAGCATAAAACAGAATTCACAGGTGGACTCTTCTAGTGAATGATACAATGAACAACAGTGTGTTACAGCAAGCAATCCACAAGAATCTGGAGAGAGTCTATTTTGTGTGCTCTGAAGGGTTTTCAGGAAACTCCTGCACTCCAGGTGACTTATATCCTGGGGCCAAACAACTGAAGGCAGCAGGAGAATAAGACTTTCACACAGAGGATCCTGAGCCACTGAGCCTCTTAATAAGACTCTAACCTCACAGGACAGCACCTACCAATGAGAGTGGAGCCAGAAGCATGAAGAAAAACCTGTATGAAAAGACTGGAATGACCATTCAGAAGACAAATTACCAGCGGCAGCTTGTGTCCACTGGAGCTGGGCACAGTAGACAGAACTGGACCAGTCTTTTGGTTCCCTAATAGCTTATAACACAGAAAGGTCAAACTGAGGCACATACATGCAAAGTGGAGCATAGAAGGGAATTTACAGCTACACAAAAACAATCTTAGGGGCCACATTTTCTTGTTCCAACAACATCACCAACTGCATAGAGAATCAGGGGCAGAGCTGCGAAGCAGAATTCATAGTAACCAATAAAAATAACACATTACAACCTACAGTAAAAGGGGACATGGACAATATGCATCTAAAGCAGCCCATACAATGGATGGGGTGGTTGAAAACGACACACACACACAAAAATATAGGAGCCAACTTTTTTCAGTTGTACCCACAATCTCCACTGCATAGAGAAGCAAACTGAATCAAGCAATTTTTAGCTCACAAGGGAAAAGTAATATGAGTATGGTGGCGGGAATCCACTCTGTCCAGACAGAAATCCTCACCCCACCCTAAATCCAGAGAGAAACCGACTGGCATGTAAGGAGGATTGGAATTCTAAGGAGTAAACATGATGAGCCCGAAGTTCCGAGAACTTCCAAAAACATAAAAAAAACCCATCATTCTCTGCCCATCTTAGCAGAAGTAATAGTAAGAAGCATCTTAATACAAAAATCTGACATGCAAGTGTGCTCACAAGTAAGAAGGGCTCAATTACCCAGGAGTTAATTATGGGCAGCAAGTTCTAAACATCCAAAACACGCCTCGTTCAATGTTCAACCCTAAAGCATCCCTTCACTGACCAACTCAGGTAAGTAATGTGAGCAGCAACATGAAATCTAGTTATGCATTTCATCTCATAAATGAATGGGTTTCATATTTGCCCAGGAGGCCACAGAGCTGCCAGGGCTGACAAGACATCTGGTGCTATCCTGGCTAAAGGACCAGAGAATGTGCCAAACTTGCAGTTAGCCATAACTTCCACTGAAGTACTTAAAGAAAAGTGGAAAATGTGGAATGGGGGGATACACATGCCCCCCATTCATACTACTGCAATGCCTCTAATGATTTCCATCCACCCAGCTGCTATCCTCTTTTATTTTCTATGATTACTGATGGCTAAGAAAATTATTTGCTTAGGTGGACTCCTGATCTGACTCCGTATGGAAGTTTTCTGTTTCTGTGTTTGGCTTGGCACCAGTTATTTGGCACATTACACCAGGCTTCTTAGCTACCATAGCTGGACTGCTATAAAAGCAAGAAAGCTATTTCTTGGGTAAGTGTTCTCTAAAATTGATTTCTTACCTCACAATATGAAAATAAACAAAGCTTACTCATTTGGCTTTCATAAAAGATAAACAGCAGTTTCACTCTTTCCTATATTTTATTATCCTCCATAGTCAGAAATATCCTGTACATATACCAGCATACACAGACAGAAGGGACAGCAATAACAAATAACAAGGAAATGCTATGAGATGTTCTATGCACAATACAGTGTCTGTGCTCCTGAAGGACAAGATCCAAATATGAAGCCCTTATTTTGTAAGGATTGTGGGAAGGGGGTTACATAAATGGCTGATTACTTGGTAACAACTATTATTTTAATGTACCTTTAGAGCTTGGAGTTCCATCGAAACCCTACAGCCAAGCTAAAGAAGAAGGATCTTCTAAGTACAGAAACCAATGCAGAAAGAATTAAATGATACACTATGCATGAAACCCCAGCCATTGAACTGTGATTTATATCCTTTAAGACAGATCTCTATACTGTAGTTTGGATTTCCTAGTTTAAACAATAATAAGGGCTGGGCCACCTAAGCCTCTACATAGCTTTTGCAGGGAACACTGTGCAGTGAAAATATTTATTGAAAAGTTAATAAGCAGGATCCTTGGATTCTGTTCACAGCACTGAATTCCACTAAACAGAAAGCACGGGGGGGGGGGGGGAAGAAATGCCTAAATCTCCTGCATCTTTACTCATGCAAGTCGCTTTTACTCATGCAAGTAATAGGAACTATTTTAACGAGTAGGAGGCTGAATGATTAATAGCCAACTCTTCACTTATTGCTGCAGCACGTGGGTACACAGGATGGCCTTACTGATAGGTACATGGGGCAATATTTCAGCATCCAGCATTGCTTCACCACACATGCTAATGGATCAAGATGTTACTGCTTTTGCAAAGGAAGTTGTGCAGGGCAAGGATCTGTTCAGCACACTCTGTGTGAAACTCCATGTACCACAGTTACAAATTGCAGGGCAGCTGAACAAACAAGTAAGGTGAATCCCAACAAATGCTCACCTTGGGGTGGTGGCTGGCCTCCAATATCTGCAGAAGAGGTACTGTCCATCAGCATTGACCAAATGGGGAAGATCATGATACGAAACATTTTGGGGAGTCTTCCGAGGGGAACTTTCCTCTGGCATCCTAGAAGACTGACCTAGAAAGTGTGCACACAAAACAAAATTTTTTAAAGCCAAACACCTGGAAAAATGTAAGTGAAAAATCACTAACATAAATACGCGGCAGAGAGCTAGTCTGTAAGGTACACTAGCTAAGAACACCTTCACTTTCCAACGATACACAAACCAAGACTAAATTTCATCTGCTCCATGCAACTGCTCTGTTTTGCCAACTGAAAGCTCACATTTTTCTTGCCTGGAGAAAATACTCAGGGTGGAAAGAAGGTTTAAAAAAATCCTAACCACACTGCTTCATTACAGCTCGCATCCCTTCTCCCTTCTAATTTCCCATCTGTGTTTATTTCCCAGCAGTTAGGAAACCGGATCTTATTTCTTAAAACCATCTTTTTAAAGCTGCAATCAAGTGCAAATTGTGAAGCTTCTATACAGGCACAAGGAACCCAGCTGCATAAAAGATTCATCATCTCTTAATTGAAAGAAAGAAGAGAGGGAAAAAGAGAGAAAGAAAAGGAGGACACAAGAGACACTGTAATGAGGTGACTGACACTGCCTTGTTGCTATGATCCTTTGACATCTGGAGAAACAGGAGGGCTTTTAAAAACAAACACACACACATACACCCCTGCACATCCCGTACAGAAGAGAATGCAATGTCGTAACCAACCTGATTTCATCCTGTGCACGGTTTTACATGCCAAAGAGAAGACGGCATTGCAAGTCGAAGGCAATCCGAGAGAGCCCTCCTTGCACGTCGCCCAGGAGCACCCCGCCTCGCATCCAGCACCCTCCTCCGGTGCCGGGAATCAAGGCTCCGCCGTTGCCAAAGGCGGCGGGCTTCAGCCACCACCGGCAGCCCGGCCGCTTTCCCGCCCCTCCTTCTGCAAACGCCTCGGCTCTACAGGGGCTGGGCGGCTACAGCGGCGGCGGCTGCCGTTGCCATTGCCGCTGCCGCCGCTCCTCACTCTCCCCGCCTCCTGCTCAGCTTCCTTTTGCAATGGCTTTCAGGAGGAGGGGGAAAAAAGGGGGGGTTTCTCAGTCCATTTGCCACTTCACGTTCGTTTCCTCACACCTCTCCGCCACCACCCCGCCCGGAGAGTCCTCCTTCAGCAAATTGCTCGGGGAGGAGAAAAGGAGCTGGGTGACGAGCAAGGGGAGGAAGCCACAGGCCGTTTCCTTGCAGAGCCCGTGCACCACATACACACACACACACACAGCCCGAAAGGCACCTTGAACGCCCGGCGACCGTTGGCCCCCCCTTGAACGGAAAGTTCCCAGGCTGGGTTGGCTTTCAAACTTTCCTTCTTGTGACAGGAAAGGCGAAGTAACAGGAAGGCGCCGCAAACTGGGGAACTAGGGTGGTGGTGGTGTTGGGGGTGGAGAGGAGAGATAAGGGTTTGGACGGGACACCCCCCAGGCGGGAAGAGAATTCGGGACTCGTCCGGGTTCCCTGCCTTCAGCCTTCGGGGAAAAGCTGCTCAACCATCCCGGGTTGTCTCAGAGAAGGAGCCTCGTCCTTTCCCTCCTCCTCCTCTGCCGGCGCGTTTTGGAAAGCTTGCGAGGCGGTCAGCCTTCCAACACAAAGCCACCAAGGAAGGGAAGGCGACGGAGGAGGAGGAGGAGGAGCGCGGGTCCGAGGGGAGACCTGAGGAGAGGCGCCCCTTGCCCAGCAAGGGTGGCGGCAACCCGCGCGGGGTGAACCGAGGGGAGGCAAGGCGAGGGCGCGCTCCGGCGCTCCTGGCGTGGCCGCGAGCGGTGGTGCCAGGCGCGGGCTCGCTCGCTCCTTTCACATCCCCCACGGGGGGGGCGTGTGGGCACACAAGGCAGGCGACGCGCTCCTGAAAGGCTTGTTCGAGGGCGCACGAAATACGTTCAGGCCTTGGCATGGCCGGTGCGCTGGAGGGCCAGCGGCGGCCACTGGACTCCGTCGCTTCTCGGGAGTTGCCGGCGCTCACTTGCGGCCACGCGGGAGCTTCTGGGCGCCCCGATTTGCCTCGCCTTCGGAGCGAGCGAGCGAGCGCGGTGCCCCGCACTTCTCGCCACCACCGCCGCCGCCACTATCCCGCGATCTCGGCAATTCCTTTTTGCCCGACAGCACCAGCCCGCCTCTTGCAGGGCTTCACACAAAAAAAATTGGGTCTGTTCCCTGTCGCTCATCTGAATCGCCCTTCCTGAGTTAGGCGTAACAACTGCCTCACGAACACCCAATTCTCCTTCACCTTTCTGGCAGGTGCGCAGAGCACAGAGACAAAGCTCTCAGTGCGCTGGTCATAAGACAAACACAATTCAAGGCTGGGTACAAGAAAGGATTAAATACGCATATAAAGTTCAAACTGCCACAAAGGTATGTATACGAGCTCCCCAGTTTCCCAGAACTCTTCAACAGCATGGTGGTATCGCCCCATCCCCCCCCCCAAAATAGGAATAAACAGAAAAGTAGGTCAGAGGTTATGGCCAGCAGATCTGCAGTTTAAGTTTAGCCCCATGATGGAGATTACAGACGTAGGGTGCAATTACCCATTAAAGCAAATTATGTATTGCATGTCTCCTTCAACTGTTACTGTTATTATCAATAATTACATTTCTGTCCTGACTTTCCACTACAGTACTAGGAAGTGCTCAAAGTGGCTGACAATTATCATAAAAATAATATAAATGGGCAGAGCCGGGTATCAAGTAGTGTAAATCCCGGTGGTGAATTGTCCCTGATTAAAGAGTCTGTTATAGTATTTCTCTTCATTGCAGGCCGAGTCACATAGCCTGCACAAGAAGAGGAATAAAAGTATCAACTCCTTCAGGAGCAGCAGTTCACCTGGTGAAATTTATTCCACTTCATTTAAACTGATGTATTTAAGTAACAAGTTTTTAGCCAAAAAAGTGGAATTAAATCCCTTAAAATAAAATGACACATAACTATAAAATCATCACAATAAATTAAATGATATCATAAATCAGTTTTAAAAGGTGTGTGTTCACAGCTTTCCTAAAAATGGTGGGAGTGAAAACTGTGATCTGCTTACAAAGCTGTCCTTACAGGTTCACAAGTCTTTCAGTGTCACTTGCCTGACACATCAGATCTGCAAACAAAGCCATGTTACTTCCAACTGACCAATCGCAAAATAAGGCTAATTTACCAAATGTGGATTGAGGCAAGCTCCTGTTAGAACAGTCTTTTCCTCTTAAGGGCTCACTACTTCTGGGTATGGTGTAAAAATGTGGTCTAGTGATACTCCCAAAGAATTACTGGTACTCTGTTGGCGTAGGTTAGACCTAGCGATGCATCCTGGGATAAAGAGTCAAGATACAGATAAAACAGGTTTTGCTGACTCAAAGAACCAGGTGTTTTTGCACTATTATAATAGGATATAGACTGCAAACAACTGAAAAGTTTGCAGCCAGTAGGCGTCATTAGTACTGAAGAAAATGGACCCAAGGACTAACTGGAATATTACACATGCTCATCCTGACAAGAATGTAGAACATCGAGGTCCTGTTGTGCTAGCTTACCTCTGCCAAGGTAACATTGGATCCTTGACATTGTAAAGACTTTTGAGGTAATATTGGTGGAATACACTGTGGAAGTACTATATACACATACTCTTACTATCAATGGTCTCTTAGTTTAATGAAATCTTAAAAAAATAGACATCCATATAAATGTACAGTAATTTCTAAACTTGTTGATCTCAAACTATGAACAAATAACATGTATTTCTCTAAAGAATGAGAGATGCAATGATGGATGTCCTTTATTTAAAGGATTGCTCTTTGTAACTTTATTATGTACTGTCAAATCAGAACCGACGTATAGCAAACCTAATGGGGCTTTCAAGGTAAGTGAGATATTTAAAAATGGTTTTACCAGTTCCACTCCCCTAGTGAGTTTCCATGGCTGAGTGGGGATTTGAACCCAGTTTTCCTGAGTCCTAGTCCAACATGCCATCCTCTACACCAGTGGTTCCCAACCTTTTTAGCCCCGTGGACTGGCTGGGGAAGGCGGGGCACCCCCTGCGCTTGTGCACATGCGCAAAGGGCGGTGCAGTGCTCGTGCAGGCATGCGCAGGTGCAAATGGTTTGTGCAAGGGGGAGTGCATGCAGGGGGGTGAAGTCTCTCTCCGTAGCCCGGTCTGGCTCAGGGCCACAGACCAGGGGTTGGGGACCTCTGTTCTACACCACACTGGGTATCTCTTCTTTGCAACTACATATCCCCAAATAGGCAATTAGGTAACTGTGATTCATATGTTCTGAGTTAATTCTGTTACGAGCAAACTGAATGAAAATATTCTGTATACAAGTGAAGAATTACTGACCTGAGAGCTGAAATTACTTTTTCATTTAAATGAGAACATTAATTTCATATATAATGCTCTCCTATTAAAACCAATGAATTATGAAAGTGCTCTGATTCAGTTAGAATGTGTCCTTCAGTTGAGCCTACTGCCTCCTACATTTAGTCACCATTCATACTTGTTGAAAAACAGCCTTGACATTTGCTTTGTGTTAACTAATGAAAAAGAGAATCCTTTTCTGGGATTTTTCTTGACTTGGTGTTACTTTGTGAATGATAGTGAGTAGAAGACCATTTTGACTGCCATTAGTGTCAACATTCAGGCTGCCCTTTCCTATGTAAAGCTTGACATCCTTTTTCCTGTTAGCAACACAGGCATAATATTGTGCAGCAATATTAGGACATTTCCTGGCATTTTGAATCATGGGTACAGAAACACAATATCCCACATTCATAAACCAGGGTGTTGTGTTTTTTTTTGAAGAAGTGAATATTCATTTGATACAGAAAACACACAAACACAAAGATAAGTGTTTCTGACTGTAAGACCTTGCCCCCACCCATCAGATTCACTAATGGATTCAGTACATACTACTCCTTTAATCCTTCTGCATCTGTTGGGTCTTCCTTCATTTTATATGGTAAATTAAACATCAATAATGCTAAGAAATACAGTACTGTATATTCATATATAATGGCAAACTACATTCAGAATATTTTAGAGTTAGCTTTTTGTATTTTTCCTGCCAGCAAACTCAGATGTAAGATTATCAAGAGATATTTTGAGGGTTAAAAAACAAGTAATTTACCCAAGAGATACAGACCAGAGATGAGATATGTGACTCACAAAATATAAAGTTACTCCTTTGAATACACACACAGCCCTTTGAATATAAACATTGTTTTCTAATCCAATATAACATCAGTTTCACATAAGGCAAGTCATGTATCCAAATCACCTTCTAAATAAAACATACCACCCACACACAGAGGCCTTGGCCTTCCGTTTCAACTCCTTCCCTGCCTCTGGCTGGGATCTCCTTTACCTGCCTCTACTTCCACTACTGAGGCACAGATACAACTACTCTCTTGCAATCTCCACTCCTTCTTTTCTTGGAACCCACTTGCCCTCCTGACATTATCCAATGAAAACTCTTTTCTCTGCTGATATTCTCCTGTTAGAACTCTTCTATCAAGGAGAACTTAAGAGAAGAGAAACAACAATTCTAAATGGTTTCTGGTAACAGTGGCCATTCAGATTCTTATCCCGCCCTCACCTCTTTTTCTGATTCTGATAGCTAATAAGAACTGGAATAAAGTGAGGTGGAAAAACCATATAGCCAAGATTGAGGGGGAAATGGTGACCATAATACAGTAATTTATAATTAAGCAGTAAAGGGAGCATCAACTGTGCAGGCCAGGACTCTATGATTGTTCCATTGTTTGTGGGCTCTGTGTTAGGAGTCCTGTGGTGCTTTTCCTGATTAAAGCTGGCCTGAGTTACTGCTGTTAGTATTCTCTGTAGCTTCAGGCCATTACCTTGCTGAATGCTGGTGTCAGCATAATTCAAAATTTATTTATTTATTTTTATTTATTTATAAGATTTATACCCCGCCCATCTGGCCTAAAAGGCCACTCTAGGTGGCTTCCAGTGAATACAAACAGTAAAATAATGCAAAGAGTTACATAAATCATAATTATAACATACACAATACAAAAATAAAACTAAAATAAATTTAGGTTCCAAATTAAAGGAACATAGGGAATGATCTGATCACATAATGTTTTAAATACATGTTGGAATTCCATATAACCCAATGGATCTAGCCTGATCTGATTGGACTGATCACGTAAAGTTATAAATATATGTTGCAATTCCATACAAGACAGTAAATAGCCGCCTAGAGTGGTCTTAGCCGACTAGATAGGCGGGATATTAAATAAATAAATAAATAAATAAATAAATAAATAAATAAATAAATAAATAAATAAATAAATAAATACATAAATACATAAATACATAAATAAATACATAAATACATAAATACATAAATACATAAATAATAAGGGTATATAGCTTAACCGAATGGCATAACAAATTTGTGCTTGCCCTGCTTATGGGCTTGAAGCTTTTGTTCATGAAATAAAGTTTCTGGGACAACTTCCTTCCCTTGTTTCTGGCTTTCACATTTCCTCCACTGAAGGAGACCTTGACACGCAGGATAAGGTTTTCGTCCAACATTGGTATGGCAGGAGACATGACCATCAGCTAGGAGTTTTTCTTCCTGACTGATTCCCTCAGCCTCCCTCCCCTTTAGGGTTAGGGCTCTTAAATTAGTGGGATTCTGAAAGGAGTGTTGATAACAATTTAGCAACAGCTATGTGGGTGTCCTGGGGGACGTGGTGGCGCTGCGGGCTAAACCTCAGAAGCCTTTGTGTGCTGCAGGGTCAGAAGACCAGCAGTCGTAAAGTCGAATCCACGTGACGGAGTGAGCTCCCGTCGCTTTGTCCCAGCTCCTCGCCAACCTAGCAGTTCGAAAGCATGTAAATGCAAGTAGATAAATAGGTACCATCTCGGTGGGAAGGTAAACAGTGTTCCAAATCTAAGTCGTGCTGGCCACGTGACAACAGAAACTGTCTTCGGACAAACGCTGGCTCTACGGCTTGGAAACGGGGATGAGCACCACCCCCTAGAGTCGAACACGACTGACTAAAAATGTCAAGGGGAACCTTTACCTTTAATCTTTACCTTTTTATGTGGGTGTCAGAGACCTTTAAAAAGCCCTGTTTCTTCTTCTTACAAAGCCCCAATTGTAGCTGTATTTTCATGCCAGAGCTGTTGCACTATTCCAGGGATTTCCCCCCAAATCTTTTTGAAGGATGAGCTGCTGCAACTGAAAGGCACTGAGCATTTGTAACTTAAGAAACCTGACTAATTTAGCTGTACCAAACAACTCAAGTAACATACATCTGAAGAATAAACCAGATCTTCCTCACTGCAATAGACCCTGTCAATCAGAGGATGACAAAGTGCTAGATTCACATAATACTATTTCCTGTGAATTACCAGACAGCCAATCAATACTTTCAGATACCACAGAACATCTTGCTTATTCTAAATGGTGCCTTGCAAATGCAAACTCTTGCTGCCCACAGTTTTGAAACAAAAGGGTAAATTAACATAGCTGTTTGCAGATGAAATGATGGCTAGAACATTTGGACAATCAAAATCTCACTAAGTGAAGATAAGCAAAAGTTCCGTATACTAGACTACATTTCCCTTGTTCTTTCTTGGGAGCATGCAAATAAGCCAATAAGATGCAATAGATAATTATTTCCTGTTACATCCAAACTGACTAAGTGACTAAAGGGTTCCAGAAACCAGAATTCATAAACTAGTTTTAAAACCAAACCATAATTGTCATTAGCTGATTTGGATTGAACAAACCAATCATGGCTTATTTCCCTGTATGTGTACAGGAAGGAGCAAATGTGCTGCATGGTGGTTTGTCAAGTTCATGCATACTCTTGATTATTAACAGCACAATCTCTTAACTCAGCTCAAAAATTCCATCACTTTCAGGTGTTAGAATGAGCTGCAAGAGATGTTCCAGCTAAGTGTGGCTTCAGCTCTTCTAAACCCATGATTCTTCATCCTAAGCTGACAGGTCATCAACTGAGAGGGTTTGGACTGGACTTCCACCCTCACTTTCCACCCTAGGCTGGATAAGGAGAACATAATGTCCTGGCTAGCTGTGGGAGGAGCCCCTCTTCTTTCCACATTTATACCATGTTAATGGAGAGTGAAGTTATTGGACTACAATCTGTTAACAGCATTAGTTCCTATGCCTCAACAGCAGCATAAATCCTATTGTACAGTAAGGATATCCACTTCTCCGCCCTTGAGCTGCCCAGACACAGATTGGTGCCTGAGCTGTTTTGTGTTCTTTTGGGGGCACATTGACTTGACCTTGGTCTTGGTCTATGCTGGTGTTTATGTATTTCTATCTCTCAAGGGGGAAACCATTCCGAGGAATAAGGAAATGCAAACAATTATGACACAGAAAGGGGTTATACAGAACTATTTTTAGCAGGCATGTTTGTCCACCTGCAGATCGCCAGAAAAAAGAAGAAGCAGGGGACAGCTGTTATGAACTTTGACATCAGCACACCGAGAAGAAAGGAGAAACAGAAATGTGGAACAGCCTCTTGAAGACAACCACTCAAAATCCATGCAGGCATTCAACCACACGCACATGCACACTTGGTCCTAGTAGGGTAATTCTCTACCTTTTTAACAAAGATGGGGGAGAAGAAAATTCAAGAATGCAAAGCACAGTCAGAAGTCTTTCACTTTAAATTAAATAAAATATCATAAAATAAAATTTGGAGAGTGGGTTCTAGAGCCTGGTGACTTCGTTTAGAGACCCTCAGAAATCAGAGCGTGCATGAGAGATCTTGGGGTGCATTGCAGGTGAAACAGGCAATTTCTGCCTTCCTTATGAGGTGATGATTCAGTCAGTGCCCTTTCCTTCCACTGCTAATCACATGGTTTTTTTTTACTTTATACGTTTTAACCCCAGAAATGTTGAATTTTTAAAATGAGGGATGTTGGGGGAGAATGTCGTTGTGCCCTGTGAGTTCCCCTGCACCCTTAGCTTTACTCTGTTTGGAAACACACACAAAAACCCTAATTTATTCCATATTGACGCATGTGTCTGAAGACAGTGCACATCCCTATTGTAACCTTCACTAAGGTTTCTGGCTCACCATCTTTAATCATCTGTTTCATCTTTCCATCCACAGAAGGATCTGCTCAACACCAGAGAGAATAGAATGGGCAACATCATCCTCACTGTATTCTTCCCCCTTCCAAAGCAGAGGTTGACATTCAGCCTTAGCTGTGGGCCCCCTACTCCAATAGCACCATCTCCACGACACTGAGCTGAACACCTCATGGCCTCTCATGCTTCCTCATAATTAGCTATGCTGCGTTGAGCTGCTGGGAGTTGCTGTTCAAACCACCACGCTGAGGGCCACAAATTGTCCATTCTCACACTATGTCATTAACTCTACCATTACTGTCTCCATAGTAACACAAAGTGCCATCTTTTGTAGCTGCTGGCTGTTGTTTTCTTTACATACCCTTCCCTTTTCACACCACAATTGGCTGCCCAGTCAGGAATACTGAACTAAATGGAGCAGCTTGCCTGCATAGCAGCACACCATGGACCTCGGGTGGCTCCCATCTGCTCCACTATGCTCTCAAGCACCAGCCTTCAGCCAGGTTCCTGGACTCTTGCAATTCCCAGAACATGCCACAGGTCCAGCAGGAGGGCTTGGAGAAGCTGGTTTTCATGGACTACAAGTGCAAGAATCTTCCAGACAGCTTTGAAGGTTTAAGAGAAAATTGACAAGTTTATTCATTTGAAATATTGGAACACTGCTTTTCATCAAATAAGAGTTCAGAACATAAATCCACCACAAGGAAGAAAAGAGAGGACAGCACTCTGAAGATGCCGGCCACAGAGACTGGTGAAACGTTAGGAAGAACAACCTTCAGAACACGGTCAAAGAGCCCGAAAAAACCACAACAACCATTAGATCCCGGCCGTGAAAGCCTTCACAAATACAGAGGCTCAAATACTTTGGCCATCTCATGAGAGGAGAAGACTCCCTGGAAAAGACCTTGATGTTGGGAAAGTGTGAGGGCAAGAGGAGAAGGGGACGACAGAGGACGAGATAGATGGACAGTGTCATCGAAGCGACCAACATGAATTTGACCAAACCCTGGGAGACAGTGGAAGACAGGAGGGCCTGGCGTGCTCTGGTCCATGGAGTCATGAAGAACTGGACAAGACCTAACGACTAAACAACAACAACAACAACAACAACATCAAAGATTCATATGAAGTGGCAGGAAAGATGTTTTCCATGGCAACATACAGAATTATGCAGGTAGATTTTGGTTTAGTTCCATTGAAAGAACCTCTAATGGACCCAATTCCCAAAGATTATCTGAAGCTTTTCTGATACTGAAATTGCAACATAAAGTATCCATGGGTGAGCAATCACACAGTCATGCATCTGGACTGAATGGAGAGATGCATCTGTATAACTGGGAATTAGTAAGAACCCCCAATGCACATTAAAAAGATACACCATTCACGATTTATAGAAAGTGAAATTACATATAATGTTTCATTACACTTTTGGGCTTTTCTATCATAATTTTTTTAAAAATACTTTCTGTGCATTCTAGTAGAAAAATGCATAATCAAACCTTTTCAGTTTCCTCATCATAATGCAGCCCTTTATTTTTCTTCTTCTTCTTTCACATGCCTATCAATGGCTGACAGTTTCTGAAACCTTAAGAATGGCAGTAAACAATATTTGAAAAAGTTGGTATGATGCCCAGGTACATTTCAACAAAAGCCAAGGAGAGGAAATTAAAATGCCAGCAGCAAGGCAATGGAGGCAAAGGCTGTTTCAAAGTGCCTAAATAATAATAATAAAAAAATAATAAAGAAAAATCCATAACAGATTCTGTTACATTTCAAATGAAATAGCACTGAGGAATTTTAAAACTTACAAACTTTAAAAAACAAAATCACACACTTCCATACATTGTAATGTCGTCAAAGCCCACACTTTTCTATAATAAGTAAGATTGAGGCCTCCAGATGGAGAGTGCAATGTGGTTTTAAGTAAAATAAATAAATAAAAGTATGGAACTTTTTGCCAACCAACTGTAATTGTGCAATGTGCTATTTAAATCAGCAAGTATAAGGGAGTGTCTTAAAGTGTTTTTTTTGTATTTGCATAATAGATGTGGAAACCTTTTGATTTATGATGCATGTTGTAGTGAAGACAAGAGCTAAGAAAGTGCTTCAAAAGTAATTAATTATGCTGTTCCAAGGTAATCACCTCCCCATTAGACAGTTACCATTCATACATTCATTTTATTTATCCTCTACCTTTCTTCTGAGAAAGGTGGCTGTTATAGTTACATTCTTTAAAAAGTAACACCTTCCCTTTCCACCTTCCCTTTCAAGTGTAATTAAGATCAATGTAAAGTTTGTTAGAGGTTTTTAAAATTACTTTTTTTAAAATTAACAATTTAAAACAACTTTTTACATTTTAAAAAACTTTAACTACTTTTCCTTTTTTGGAAAAAAAACACATCAGAACACTACAGGCTGCTCCCCAAAGCTACAGGACACATCTAAGTAATAAAGACATACTCCCGCTATGACTATAAACATACGTATTGAAACCAAGTCATACTGCAGGAGGAATAATATTATTCATCACAACATCACACATTTCTATAACTTAGTTTTACCTTAAATTATCCAAAAGGAAGTTAATTAATTACAAGCAACCCATTATTTATAACTAGCTGCTTCAACGCACTGGAGTCATTTCTGAGACACCAACTCGTTCAGGGTGTTTAAAATAAAAAGGGACCAATCAGCTCCAAAAGGTGTTCTGCAGAGCCCTCTCAAAGTGCCAGCTGGATGGAACGGATAGTAAAATGAGGCTGAGACAACAAACAAACAAACAAATACTGTAAATAAATCCTAACCTCACAGAAGCATTTTGTTTCTGGGAATTGTGGGGGACAGATAAACAAAAAGGTTGAACATGTCTGCAATAGCTCTGAAGATGAATTTCATGTTAGAAATACTCAGGAAAAAGGTTGAAAATAAAACTGCCAACGTAATGGTGGGCTAAATCCGGTACTGTACTAGCTTTACCTCCAGTAGACCTGCTGAAATGACAAGTCTCGCCAGCAAGTCTGTCCCAGAACTATCTCTGGTCAAGGTGCACAGCGGTATTGACATAGACAACAGAACACAGGCACGTGAGTATCATGTATAGATGAATGCTACACACACAAGCATCCCTTTTCAAGACCATGCTGTGAAAGGCGTCTTTCTGCAAAATGCAGAAAGTGAGAAGACAGTAGAGCAACGGAGACAGAGGGTGCCCTGAAAGAATCTCTTGCTGCATTTGAAAAAGACAGAAAATGTTATATACCACTGTTCTATAGTTAGGGGTGGATGTAGCACATGTAATGCAAAAACAAACAAAAAACAAAACAAAATGGGGGATATTCAGAATTCATAAGTATTATGAGGACTTATAAATTCTTAATACATCACATTTTTATTTTATACAGATATTATATCTGTGTATTGTAACCAATATATGCTAGGATAACATTTCCCAGCTCATGTTTCTTTTCCATTCCTTTCTTCAAGAGCCGGCGTGCACAAGGAATGCAAAACCGGCCTCTGTGTATTTTGAATTAATTCCCTTGCACATACACTTTTTGTTTTCTGACATAATTGCAGAAAAAAAATTAATGAGAAGCAGATGGTTGGCAGCCTGCTGTTCCATCCCGATTTAAATCCTGACATAAGAAAGGCCACCTGGGGAAATTACATAGTGAAGGATTCCCACCTGTGTAAGTTCATTTCAAAATATGGATGTCCAGGTCAAACTTGGTAGCATGCTGAGAATTCAAAGGAGCTCTGTTTAACAAAAAGTAAATAGTTGCACTATAGCCCTGTTCCAGGCCACACATTATGCAGATACTGTAGTAAATGAAGAGACCATTATAAGTGTTTCTTGTCGTTGTCCCCACCCCCCAGTATACATAAAGATGGCTTTCCATGGTTTTCATCCTCTCTAAAATCTCACATTATTCCACATCATAAAACCATATATTCCTTCTGGCATTCACAATTGTTTCGTACCTAAAAGAGGCTTAATCTCAGATTCTTCTTCTTAATGTCAGATTACAAGAGGGAAAGCCCAGTGGCCATACTTACTCTATTAAGCAAATTATGTTTTTTATCTAAAGGTCCAAGGACGCAGCAGGAAAAATGTGAATGCATCTGCTACAAAGTTTCATGCACAAAGTCAGGTTTCTTCAGGTTAATTCGCTCCAGACAAACATACTGAAGAGAGTGTTGAGGAAGGAATTTGCACTGAATCTTGTTTGCAGCTTTTTAATGTAGCGCTGCTTGGCTCTGCCCATCCAGATTTGCAAGAGGCATGATTATAGTAGAGCTACAGTAACAAGCTGCAAACAAGGCTGATTGATAACTTCCCTCTCTCTCTCTCTCTCTCTCTCTCTCTCTTCCTGCTGACTCCTCACTTTCACCCACCGCTTTGGTCTCCCAGCTGCCCTAGTGTTAGCACAGGAAGCCTTTAAACAAAAGAAAAAGATGAAGAAATGGAATGGAAAAGGAAGGGAAGAAGAAAAGAAGCAGAGCTAAGCACCAGGTTTGATGTGGAGAGGTTTCAAATAGCAGTGAGTTTCCCACTGTTCTGTCTCTCTCACTGCTACTGGAGCCAGCTGGAATGGCTTTAAATACAACAGCTATAAACCTCTACAGCTCAAGTGACCGTACTGCTTGAACCAATGCAAATACGTTTGCTGTTAAAAAGTAGAAACCCCAGCACTGACTTAAACACAATGTAATAAATGGAAAATAATGTAGATCCGACCATCTCAGTCTCGGATCGTTACGTGCATTATTTGTCAATGTAATTGTTCCCCCACACTGTGCTCCACAAACAAGAAGAAATAATGATGCAGAAAATTCTGTCTCTAGGTACTGCAGGAATTGCGCAGTGGTTAGTACTTCTGAAGGTACTTATGTAAAACTTTCCAAAGTATTTTGGATGCATTAGTTCAGTGGTTCTTAACCTTGGGTTACTCAAGTGTTTTTGGACTGCAACTCCCAGAAGCCTTCACCACCAGCCCTTGAAGTTCATTTTGTAAAAGCAAAAAGCAAGCAAAACAGAATCATTTACTGGCCCATCACTAACTCTCAAGCAAAGTAAGATTGGGGGTTATTTACTTGCACTTTCTCATAGTGTGACGTCTGGAAGGGAAAGAACATCTGCCAGTTCTGCCAATATTTGCCAATATTTATAAACTCCATCCAACATGCCAATAGCCAACGCCTCACTGTAATACGCCTGCAAATGTTTCTGCCTGTCTAAAGTGTCTAACCTACACCCTGAATGAGAGATTTGTTATTGGACATTCCGATGTTTTGATTTTTACTGTTAAAATGTACCCTGTGGTGGCTCTGGTTTTCATCAGAGTACTGGAATTGGGAGAGGAGACAATCTCTCATGTGAAGTATTCCCTGTAAACCTTCCTTGCCCCTCCATGGTTCTCCTGAGGAAACAAAACATAGTCTGGCCCTGAGTAATCATAAAATCCTACACTGCCCATTATCTATCCATCTGTCCATCACAGTGACACAGGAAGAGAGGGAGAGAGAAATGAAAAGGAGAGAGAAAACAGATTTCAGTTGCCTTTCTTAACATTCACCATCGGAAAGAGATGAAGAGATTTCTCTAGTCTCTCGTTGCAAGCTCACTGGGTGACCTTGGGCTAATAGTTCTCTCTTCTCCCAACTTTCCTTGTGAAGATAAAACAATTGTAGGAATCCCACATACACTGTTACTCTGAACTCTTTGCAGGAAACATGGGACAAAACTGAAAAGGGATCGATCATATCAAATCAAATGTGAGTAAAGAACCCTGGGAGTTGGTTTTTATTTCAGATTAATTCTTTAGAAAATAGAGGGGTGTGTGCAATCTTTTTGATTAGCTCATCTTCCATCCAGCAATCCAACAGTGTCCAAATGATTTGCTGAAACTGGGCGAACCTACTGTTTCTTATTGAATAAAACTCCTTATGTATACAAACATCTCATATTGATCCTGCTATATTCATGCGAGCGAGTGTTGTATAGTGGGCAGAGTGATGGACTAGGACTTGGAAGCTCTGAGTTAAAGCCCCCACTTGGTCACAGAAATTCATTGTGGGGTTGCACCGGTAATATCACTCTTTAAATATCTCACATACCTTTAAATCCTATTAGGATCACCGTAAGTCGGGTGAAACTTGACAGCACATAACAGCAACCTATTCACATGTAGGCAGTGAACCACAGCACATCTTGTGAAGAGGGTAAATGAAACAGAGTGGTGCTAGTGAAGTTTCTTTTTAACACAGAAAATAAAAGAAGTGCATATTGTGAAAGTAAAATAGAGCTCAGGATTAAGAGAGCAGTGGGGAAAGGAAGTAGGAAATGAGAGAGAGAAGGGGTGGGGAGGCAAGAAACATGTTTGGCACTACTGTATATTTTTGCTGCAAGGGCTTGTGTAGATTTGTAAGTTTTATTTGCTATTGCCACCCATTCATAAGTAGCCTTTATAAAATCCTTTTTCACTAGTTTACCACAGCAGCCTCTTTACTTCCAAAGAGGTAATTTGATTTGCAAAGTGGATTTAATTAGAAGCACATGATAAGCCATTCATGGCTCTACTATGCAGACCCACAGAGACATGCTTCACTGAAGATGATAACTGCAAGGAGAAAAAGAACACAAGAAGCAGCATTAACATCAGATCTGGAAGACGTCACAATAAGATCAAAGTGACCATGAGGATGAACCAAGACTTCATATTATAGCACCAGAGAACTGCTAGAAAGAACAGCAAACATCTGCAAAGGGGGACGAATTATGAATAAGGGAGACCAGCATGCAAGCCAACAAAAACAAACAAACAAAAAACACCCTGATATTTATGTATTTGTTGTCAAGTCAATTCCAACTGGTTGACCATTTCTAGGGTTTTCTAGGTATACGGTACCTAGAAGAGGTTCACCGTTCTTCTTTCCTGAGGTCGCTGTGGACTGTACAGGTTGCCCACATTTGCAATATGTAGGTTGTCTTGCAGCTCCACAAAGAGAATTCTTTTTGTTGTTTCACACACAACTTAGCCAAAGTTGGCACTGTCCAAAAGCACTGAGAAGCACCCCAATGTTTTTTTATATAAGGATTACTCTGGAAAACAATTGCTGGCCAATTTCTCTCACTTTGATTCAGGCCTTGGTGTTTACACAGATATGTGGGATGCATTGAGGTGAATGAGATGCTAACTCTGGGAAGGAAACCAACTTACAGGAAAAGAGAAGGCTGCTCCTAGTCAAATAAATAACTCCGATAAATCAACATATCTGGGTAGCTGCAGAGCACTTATTTCTAATCCTGAAAATATTGAGGTGTGAGCAGGCACACAAGTGCCTAGCCCTGTGAAAGAACACTTAAACACCTGGGCTTGGAAGAATCAGAACAGATCTCCCATCTCTCTCAAACTTTCTTGGCAACTTCTTGCACCTCATTAATAAAGCTGAACTGACACTTTAAAAGCTATACGAATAGGCAACATTTATTTGATGCTGGGTGGTCCTTGACTACAACATATACTGACTGTGACATTTCTCTTAAGTTGATGCTGGGTGTTCCTTGGCTACAACCTAATTTTTAAATTGAATATATAAAGTTATCTTTAAGCATAGAGCACATGTAGGGGAATCCTAGCAGGGTGTACCTTGTTCTATTAATTAAAAGGCTACAAAGCCCATGACATCTATTGTGATGTCAAATGGCCTAACTACATGGCTGTCCCTCATGCTGTCAGCTTGGCATTAAACCATAGGAGGGAGAAATACATGGGAAGAATCTCCTCTAAAGAAGATATAATTTGCACCCACTGTGAACACAGATTATCTTGCCGTGCAGACTGGGTGATCAAGACTGGCACTTGACTGATTCCTTTCTGCAATATGGACTGGCAGGAAGGGAAACCGGACAGGAGATACAATGCCTTCATCATCAACAATATACCCTGCCTGAAACATGCTTCCAAACTAGAACCTGAATAGAACTTTTTGGCTGAATAAAATCGGAAGGGGGGAGCCCCTAAAAGTCATGAGTCTAATAGTATCCTGAAATTTTAAAATAGTTTGTTGATTAGTTGTAATACAAATATATTTTGTTTACCACCTACAAAAATGACCAACCAAAATGACCTCACAGTTTTTTTTTAAGCTGGCGATCTTGCACCTGCTGGTCAGTCAGAAAACTTTTACATGGTAGAACGGGGTCGTCAACCCCTGGTCACCAGCCCTGTGCCGGTCCATGGGCTTGCTGGAACTGGGCCACGGATATGGATCTCTACCCCTCCTGCATGCACATGGGTGTGTGTGTCACACCCGCGGCGGGCATGTCGCGCCTGCGGTGGGCATGTCGCGCTTGTGGTGGGTGTGTCGTGCATGCATGCAAGCATGGCACACCCACTGCGCGAGCGCAGGGGTTTCCCCAAACCCCCCCACACATGGAGCTTGCTCCCCCCAGCCAGTCTGCAGCCCCAAAAATGTTGGGGACCGCTATGGTAGAACATATTCTAGCAGACACATTAGAAGAATTTGCTGCTGATAGAAATCTAATTAAACCCAATCCTATCACGATTCAAATGTGTGCTTTTCATCTGAAAAAAAAGCAGGCATCTCAGAAACTTCAGGTTTCCTGGAAGGACAGCCAACTACTTTGTTGTTTTGTCCCCAGATACCTAGGTGTTATTCTGGACTTTCCACTGACCCATAAGTACATCTATAAGAACTACAAAGGAGAAGGTCTCCATCAGGAACAATACTATTTGAAAGCTATTGCAAAACAGTTAGGGAACACAACCACAAATGCTAAGCACTACAGACACAGTACTATGCCATTGTGCAGGTGAATATGCCAGCTCGGTGTGATATAGTTCAGCCCATAGGAAACAGAGTAGATAAAGCACACAGTGAAAGCTACAGAATCATTATTAGATGCCTGAAGCCAACCCCTACTGATAAAACCAGTTACCTAGTAGGCATTGCATCCAGTGAAATTCAGAGAGATTTCACTAACAGCTAATACTGAATGATAGATATGGGCATGAATCGCTGAACTGCCCATCTCTAACGAAAGACTCAAAGCATCTACATCAAATACACATCTGTTCTTCAGCCACCCACCTCATAAAATAGATGGAATCCCAAGGAAATCTAATCCTTGACCACATGGAGGACTGATTTACTTGGAAGTCTCTTAATAGGCTACAGAATGGAGTTCATAGAACCAAATACAACCTAAGAAAATGGAGGTTTTGTACCAACACAGTGCAACGTGAGTGGAGAGAATAACACACAAGTTCACAACTCATCACTGTACCCTCTATTTCAACATGTATTATGCAAGATTTGAGGCTAGCTGCTCCAATGCTTTTGATGTTCCCCATTATTGGAAAAAAAGCATCTGATATATTTATTAATTGAACTATGAAGGTTCTGACAAAAAGAGCAGCTCCCATTCATTCCCATTAGCTTAGTTTAGAAAAGCTAAATTTCAGTAAGTATTCTAAAGAATGTTGGTAATCTGAAGGGCCACAGATTTTGAAAACAAGAGCTGTTTTTGGAGGCTGGAATTCAGCCACAGATGAGAAACTTCAATATGCATCATTTTTCATTCTTTTTTTTGGGGGGGGGGGGAATGGACAAATGGGCAATTTTGAAGGAATGTGTTTCTAAACTGATAACACTGTATAACTGCAAAACTTGCATGTTATATAGTCCCTTCAGAATCTGCATGCGACTCTTAATTTTGCTGAATTCATATGGTTCAAGCTGTGTTGTTGCAGCAATGAATCTGACCTGGTGAAATAAGGCAAATATTTATGTTCAACAGTAGAGGGCTGAGTAACATTTCCCCCCCCCCCCAAAGTTATCTATTGACATCTGGAATAATGTTTTTACAACCCTCCCCTGCCATGTCCTTTTTATTTGGTACTTCCTTTCCCATCATCGCTTCTGAGTTGACCTAAAAGAGTTCCCTAAATCACATTGTCAGCCTCTCTCCCCTGTCACAACCTCCGTGCAAGGGAGTGGCACATTTTCCTAGAGAGGAAGAGGTTAAGAGAAGTGCCTGGAGGGGAGATTTTAATCTCTTCATTACAGATACAGAGGCAACATGTTCAACAGAACTGTTCTTTGATGACATTTCCCCTTGTTGCCATGGTGGGGGCCTCATGAATTCTAAGAAGCCTGTCAATCACTTTGTTACTGCTGTGGCTATTTAAAACATCCCTTTATTCAATTACATTGACAACCTGGCCTGTCACTAGGGCACAAACCTAATGAAAACAATGGTCAGCATAGTTTTGAAATTATTAATAACAACACCAAAAAAATTATGATGGGGGCCCATCCTCAGTGTGGGAAGGGTGAGTGTTTTGCTCAAGTCCCCCAGGCTGCTTTCCTCTTCTGCTTCTGTTCTATTAATCACCTACAGGCCCCCGCCTCAAGGCAGAGACTGACATGGAGGGAGCAATGAAAGTAGGATTTTGAAAAGTAGAGCTGTGTGTGCCCTGTGGCCTGTAATATACACCCTAAACTATCCTGCTGTCTTTAGGTGCAATGGAAGATATGTCTGTATTTGCGAAGGCTTTCACAGCCAGGATCTAATGGTTGTTGTGGGTTTTTCGGGCTCTTTGGCCGTGTTCTGAAGGTTGTTCTTCCTGATGTTTCACCAGTCTCTGTGACCAGCATCTTCAGAGGACTGGAGTAGCCTGAAAAACCCACAACAACCAGAAGATATGTCTCATTGCCAGTGTTGAAGTAAGATTTGGTCACCTGTCTGGGTGGCTTTCATGTGAAACAGAGAAAGGCACTATCTTGTCCTTCATTCTCCAGACAGTGAAATGTCTTCAGGTCACCTTATTTCTAGAGCAGCCCAGGGCAATCCCCTGCTTGCTGTAGGAAGGCAATCACCATCGCACTGCCTCCATTGCCTCTCATCTGTTTCTGCCTACCTTCTCTTCCTCTCATTTGTCATTTTCTCTTCCCCCTTCTTCCCTTCAAGGACTATCACCTTTACCTTCTCACTGCCATCCCATCTCCTCCCTCTGCCCTGTTTTCTTCAGCCCCTTGTATTGCCTCTTCTCACATAAACATTTCTTCTTTTCCCCTCACATATCATACAGATATAATGCAATGCCACCTTATCTTTCTAAAAACAAATTTGAAAAGTTTTTTAAAATAAAAAAAAATCTAAATTACAAAAAAATGAAACTGAAAAAAATAAGAGTGTCCTATAAACTGATATCACTTAAAAGTCTGCCTGAAAAGAAAGGTCTTTGACTGATGGCAGAAAGACACGGGTGGGTGGGGGGGTGGGAGACAACCTGGCTTCTCAGCATTCCAGAACCTCGGACAGCCACGGAGAAGGTTCTCTCTCATGTCCTCCCCAAACAAGCTTGGGAACGTGGTGAAAGCGAGAGAAGGGCCTTCTCAGAAAATCTGAAAAGCCTAGTAGGCTCATATGAGGTGATATAATCCTTCAAATAGCCATGCTGTACAGGCATTACTTCATAGGTAATAACCAGCACTTTTGAATTGAGCCCAGAAACAGACTGGTAGCCAGTGAAGCTGCTGTAATAAGGGAGTTACACCCTCTCTTATCAGTCAGCAATCCAGCTGCAGCATTCTAAATCAGCTGAAGTTTCCAAACAGTCTTCAAAGGCAGCCACATGTACAGCGTGTTGCGGTAATCCACACGGGATGTAACTAAAGCATGTGTCACCATGGTCAGGAACAGACATCACCAGGAACAGGCAAAGCTGGCACAGCAGCTTTAATTGTGCAAAGGCATTCCTGGCCACCACTGACACCTGTGCATCCAAGTTCACAATTGAGTCCAGGAGCACACCCAAGCTGAGAATCTGATTTTTCAGAAGGAGTGTATAGTTGACCATTATCCCAGTAAAGGATTGATCCCAGAATTAAACCACACAATCATTGAGAATCATTTCAGAATTCATCCGGTTATCTAAGTGCAAGTCTTTTCATTCTTGCAATATTTCCAGACAATTCCAGCTTTTCTAGTTCTGCAAGGTTTGATTTCTACATGACTACTAGGTTACGTAACATAAAATTACAGAGGATTTGGATCCATCACTCTCCTAGGGAAGACTTTTTAAATTGGTCCCACACCCATGCAGAGGCTCAGAGTTCCAATACGCCTAAACCCTACCAGATAGTAATCTGTCCACAACAACAGAGATCCTGAGAGTTCCTGCACACCCAGAACATCATCATCCTACCCAGTACAGAAAACCAGGTCAAAAGTGTGCCCTGTAAGATGAGCAGAGCAGTTGTGACAGCCCCATGGTCAGCATGTTAGTTAGGCATCCTTCAGTCTTGAAAGACTATGGTGGCGTGCTCTGTATGGAGGACTTGGAACAGTGTCTAGTGTGGCTGAAGAGGCCAATTCGAGAGTGACAATCTCTTCCACACTGAAGATAAATACAATCTGTCCTCTGTCCAGCTCCCTGGTTTTGCTGCTTTTGTGGCTTCCTCTTTGCCTCGGCCTGCTGGACAAGGGTCTCTTCAAATTGGAGAGGCCGTGATGCACTGCCTGCCTCCAGGTTGAACGCTCAGATGTCAGGGTTTCCCATCTGTTGAGGTCTATTCCTAAGGCCTTCAGATCCCGCTTGCAGATATCCTTGTATCGCAACTGTGGTCTCCCTCTGGGGCGATTTCCCTGCACTAATTCTCCATACAGGAGATCCTTTGGAATCCGACCATCAGCCATGATAGATATGAAATCCTGAGTTGTTCTGATAAACTGGTATCTGCATAAATATTGAAGTCCTTCAGCACTACAAGCTGAGATGACCAGATCAGCCAGCTCAAACATGAAGACTGTTGTGGATGTAATTCCTGTTCTGTCCTGGGCACCCACTCTCAGGTACATGTACTCAAACCCAGCAATCAGTGGGATAGGGCACCTGATATGGGTAAATGAAGCTCAGTAGACTATTGCAACTCATCCCCACCTCCTTGATTGCCCTATTGCTGCACAGAGAAAAGTGGACAATGCTGAGAAAGACTAACTCCCCCCAGCTTCATCCTCTCTGTAATGCAAGCCAGGTCAGCATGTTCTTCCAGAATAAAATCCTAGATGTTAGCTATCTTTCACCGATGTGGGATTTATAGGTATGGAATGGGGTTTGCCATGTTTCTGAATGCCTCTGTTTCCAGCCAAAAATGATCCACATGTTCCAATGTAAGCCAATGGTGTGGTGAGAGTGGTTGCAGAATTACTGGCAGCTCTTTGTCTAACATGTTTGGGAGGAACATTCTAATTCACACTATCGGAGGTGAAATCTGGAGCCTACCACTTCTGAGCTCATTCTGCAAAACTCCATTTTGGAATTTGCTTTAAACAGGGAAACCTGCCCTGTACATCATCTGGCCATGGATTTTGGAACTGTTATGTTTCTTCAGCATTGTAATGCCCAGCCTGAGGAAGACTATATTGGAGTCAAGAGCTAGCTTCACTTGTAATATTTGAGTGATCTAATAAAATGTATTAACCACCCTTGTGTTCAGTTACCACACAGATGGCAGTGTAAAGGTTCTGTGGATAACAGCAAGAAGGAAAATGTTCTCTCTACATAGCCACTAAATTTCTATGTGCCAGTTCTGAGGACCTCTCAGAGCCAAGATGGTTTGTGGGCTGGCCAAGGAAACTACTTGTGTTGCAGTGTAGACCAGTGGTCCCCAACCTTGGGCCTCCAGATGTTCTTGTACTTCCAACTCCCAGAGATCCTGGCCAGCAGAGGTGGTGGTGAAGGCTTCTGGGAGTTGCAGTCCAAGAACATTTGGAGGCCCAAGGTTGGGGACCACTGGTGTAGACCATTCCCCTCATGTAGTACAAATACATTTCTCTCTCTTTTAAAGCCCACTAAAATTCCTGGTACTGAGAAGTCCTCAGGGCCCATCAGTTGTAAAATAGGTGGTTCCAAGATGTCATGGCAGCAGTTTTTGCCCCCCTGCCCCCTCCGAATGATGGAGTTCAGACAGGGTGTGGTAGGAGAGTGGGGAGAGAGTACTGGGAATCCACTTATCTTGGCAGTCTGCTGTTTGAGACTGCTTTGCCTCAGTTTGGCTGATGGCACTGCAAGCTCTGCCTGCTTTTCTGTCTTATTTTGTTTTTCTGCTCCGTGGGTTCCTAAAGATGATAAGACTTCATTAGCTATTTCACTTAACATCATCACCATGAGTACTTGTTAAGTAAATCAGTTGCCTAATAGGTACACCTGCTGGCTGCCCTGGGCTCTGGAGCCTGATGCTGTTGCCATCAACAGCCTTGCAGGTTCTCATCCACACCCAGATGGCTGCATCTTCAGAAAGAGAAAAGCATCGAAGAGGTTGGGTGCAGATGACAGCTCCTCGCATGGGAAGCAGCCCTTTCTGACCTGACAAACCAGAAGGCCTTGTTCCCACCAGTTCCCCAACAGGCAGGCAAAACTGACATAGCCTGAAATGCAGGTTTGCTTCTCTTCTTTCCCCTGCCTTCATGAAGAAAGAGAAGGAGCCCCATCAAATAAAAGAAAGAGGCAAGGATAGCTTGTTATTGGAGATTTTTTTTCAAAAACAAACAAACACAACACCCCTTTTTTGGGTGTTCCTGACCAGTTCTTTTGGTTTCCTGGAGCAACAGGAAAAGTTACAACAGACACTCCTTCAAAATTTTAATTGCTTCACCATGTGAGGTAACCTCAAAGCTTCCAGAGGGTGGGAACTGCTTTTTTAGGCAGCTCCAGTATCAGAGAACAGATTCTTACCATAACACCTGGTGCTGGGAAGCTTTTGTTAAATCTATTTGTCACTGCTGGTGATTTTCTATTTAAATTTGCCCTCACTCCATTGCTTAGGTACTAGAAGGGCAGGGTAGAAACTTAAATATATATTCTTTTTAAAGATCTTAGATAATCTATATGGATTATCACAACTGCAATCATATCCATATAGATTATCTAAGATCTTAAAAAAGAATGTGCTTTGTTGGGGATGTGGTCATTTAAAAAGAGATCACCCTTCTTTCTTTTTCTTTCTTTCTTTCTTTCTTTCTTTCTTTCTTTCTTTCTTTCTTTCTTTCTTTCTTTCTTTCTTTCTTTCTTTCTTTCTTTCTTTCTTTCTTTCTTTCTTTCTTTCTTTCTTTCTAGAAAAATATAACATTTTGAGAGGTTGTGTTTGATGTGATTCAAGAAAGCACTGGATATAACTTGATCTGCAGCCCTAAAATAGCTGTTTTAAACATTTGGAGCTCAGAAATACAAGAAACACATTTAAAATTAATTCTAATTCAATGCCAGAGTCTGCATTGCTAAATTGTGGAAGGCGAAAGAAATACTTTCGCTTAAGGGCTGGGTAGAGAAAGTATGGCAAGTAGTTGAGCAGATAAAAGCAACATATAGGTAACATATAAGAAAGAGCAGAATGTTTGCAACAGGAGAATAGATTTATAGAAAGATGGACATTACAGTGGTGCCTCACAAGACGAGCGCCCCGTTTAACGACGAAATTGCATCACGACGAACTTTTTGCTATCGCAAAAGTGATCGCTTTATGATGTTTTAAATGAGGTGTTGGTTTTTTTTTGCTTTGCGATGATTGGTTCCCTGCTTCAGGAACCGATTCTCGCAAAACAACGATTTTCGGCGAGCTGATCAGCAATTTCAAAATGGCTGTCGGGTAAAAAAAATGGCTCCCCGCTCTTTTCTGGAATGGATTCCTCACTGCATGGGCAGCGAAAATGGCCGTGCTATGGAGGATCTCCGCTGGAAGGTGAGTTTCAAGCTCATAGGAACGCATTAATCGGGTTTTAATGTGTTTCTATAGGCTTTTTTATTTCGCATTACGACGTTTTCGTTCTACAGCGATTTCGTTGGAACGAATTAACATCGTAATGCGAGGCACCACTGTATTTCTAAATCATTGGAATAACAAGATTAGTGATACAACTGATCTAATGTATTTACTGAATTATAATTAAAATATTTTCTCTTCTCCCATGGTAACAGGGATTACTAGGAATTTTATAAAGGCACTACAATTTGTTAAAAGAATTTAACAGGAAGAATAGGGTTGTGGTGAATAATATTAAAAAGTAATATAAAATTAAAAGGATGATGTGACTGTATGTGATGATAATGGAACATTCTCTGAGTTTAAAAGAAAAACAAAGGCATCATGTTGTTTCACAAGTCTTTGTTATTCAGCAGGAAAATGTGATGGTTCGGTCCTGACTTCCTGCTATTCAGATGCTTCCAAGGGAGAGGGAGAATTTTATGTGGGCTTGGTGAGCTGTAAAAAACAAAATACTAGACAGGTTCTCATGCTACATTCTGAAGCTCAAGGACAAGTGGTGTTGAAGTGACTTCTCCAGGGGTACAGGACCACAGGTTGGACAAGGGAGTCAATAGACTTAGATATTTCCCAGAGTCACTGCTAGGGTGGAGTAACCTCTGATTTGGTGTGCTGAAATGTATAGGGCAGGGAGTTCCATGTACAAGTACCAATGCATTTCTCGGCATGTGTCCTACTACATTTACAAACATTGCTTCTCTGCTACTTATGAGGGAACTACAGAGGTATACACCTTCAGCCTCTGTCTGTGCCCCCAAGGTCATTTTTCCCAGTTTCCCCCTTCTAGCCCTCTCCTCCACTCCAAGCTAACAGGTGTGGCTCAGGCCAGATGGCTGCTGTGGGAGATAGCAGTGGAGCAGGGAAGATTGCAAAACTCCACTGTGTTGCTAAGTATGAAGAGATAAATGGAGATGGAAGAGGACAAAGATGCTTGCATGCTCACCCGCTTCCTTTGCCTCTACTTCCTATGTGGGCCTTTTGGTAGACAGAGAAGGCACCACTGATGAGGTGCTGCAGGGGCTGGAGGTAAGCGATTATATGGCTGTGTGCATGTGTGGTATGATGACATATTTTTTTTCTTGCCTTGGGCATTGAAATTACTAGTTACAGCTCTCATATTTGTAGAACCAGAGAATCAGAGTGCAATCCTTCACCTTCCCAGAGGCTAGGATCATCCCGCTGATAAGGAAGATGAAATTTTAAAATAAAACCCCTAGCCTCCATTCCAGCTAAGTATGGTCCACTATTCACTGCTCCACAAAGGAAAGATATTGTCCCGGAAAGAAATCCATTATGTATAAATATGCATTCACG